>NC_085141.1:266030507-266143651 GCF_024139115.2 Armigeres subalbatus | reverse complement strand
CTAGAAGCAAGTTACGTATTGCTAAAACCCTCCATGATTTTCTTTCAAAAACCTCCAAAAAATACACTTGAGAACTCCTCCTTAATTAAATAATCTAAAAATTAATTCATTGTTATATTTTTTGTAATAATAAACCCTAAAGACTTTCAGCAAGAATTATAGAAAAAATCAGAGTGAATTACTGAAAGATTTTCGGAAAGAACTCATGAAGGCATTTTCAAAGGATTCCTGCAGGAAGTTCTGAAAGAATTCGAGAATTGTTTTAAGGGATTACTGGAGTAAATTTCGAAGAATTTGTTATTCAATATCTTGAAGAATTTATTTAGGAATTCATGGAATACCAAAGAAATTTAAGGAGGAATTCGAAGGAGTTCTCAAAGAATTTTTCAAAGGTTTGCTTTAAAAATGAAGGATTTTGTTAGCAATTTTTGGAGAAACTCTTATTTCGGAGGAATTGCTAAATAAACTCCGAGGAATTTTTTAAGGATTCTCCGAAGAAATTCTCAACGGAGTTTTCATAGGAATTCTTGCACTCATTTTCGTATGTATTTGTATGTATAAATAAAATTCGTAGAGGATTTTCTGAAGAAATCGGTAATGGAAATTCTGAAGAAATCGTAAGAAATTTCCTTAGAGAAAATATAAAAAAATATATAAGAAATTTCCGGAAGAATTCCTGAAGTAATTTCTAAGTTTTAAATAAAACTTTTCGAAGGAATATGTAGAGGAATTTCAAACGAAATTTCTTGATTCATTTCCGAAGCCTCAATTTCTGGAATATTTTCCTAAAGGAATCCGGAAGAAATTTCGAAGAAATCTTAAATGAATTTCGAAACGATACTTTTCGATTATTCACAGGAATGGAATTCTGGTATTGAAGTTTTTGAAGAAAATGTTTCTAGAGCTTTCACAATAGCTATTAAATAGTAAAATAAAATTTCGTAATATTTGAAATTGCCATGGCGTTTCAACTAAATAATTTTACTAAATACTAAGCGGTGAGGCGACAACATCCCAGTTCTATGCTACAGTGGCAGTTTTCAACTGATGTTCGCAATATACTGCAAGTGTTTATCAATCATATTCAAAAATGATTTTAAAATAAAGATTAGTTACACGGAACAAAAAGAATTGGAAAAGCATTCACAGTAGGAGTTTAATTATTTTGCTATTTTTTCCTAATAAGTCAACTGTCTGATAGCGCAAATCTAAAACAAAGAAAGCTGGCCTGATTGTTTTAATAAATAAAAAGAAAAATATTGTCAAGATAATGAATGTGTTAAACTTGATATTCTTGAACTGTAATGATTTGCCTACACCTTTGTCAGATCCTATAGGAATGGGAGGGGCACTTTGAGCATGTGCAGGCTCTAAAAAGGTGTATCCCAGCAAACACATTTTTTAAAGTCTCCTCAAGTTTAGTCCCAACTGAATGAGGCCCTGACTTAGACAGAATTTAAAACCAGTTGAACAATTTATGTATTATTTACTAGAAAAGCCTCATTCAAACTCTCAATCTAATCAACCAACTTATTCATTAACCAAGATAATACATGTCACTACTCCGACTTAGAGACACCATTGCTTGAGGAAGATTTGAAATTGAATTCTGACCAGTTCCACCTCAACTTCATTGACAATAGACGAATTTAGTACTATTCCAATTAATTCCACCACGTTGTATTGCTTTAGCGATACGTATTTTGATCTCAACTGTTAGGCCATCTTCAGTGTTTCGTACTTGACTCGACTCAAGTTAATTTATTTATTGTGATTAGTCATCGGCGTGGCAAAATTATGATCAGCGGCGCGCATAACCCAAAATCGCCGGCGGCGGCGAAGATAAAACCACCGGCGGCGGCGGCGTGGCACAGCGCGCACAGGTCTAGGTCGAAGTAGTTTGCCTTTACTCAGATGTTAAAAAGTTTTATTTACCCAAATTTAAGTTTAATTCTCAATTTCGACCTCAGGTAATAAAACTCTATATTGGCTATTGAACTGGCGTCGTTGTACTGTTTGGTTTTTGTTTTGTTTTGACAACAAAAGAAGAATGGATGAAAAGAAGAGAAAAATAACTCAAAAGTAAGTTTAAAATACTCAATTTTGGGTACTTTTTCTTCCGTGTAGAACATATATGTAAACGACTAAGTGGAGAAAACATAAACATTCGGGAACACAGTTCAAAATTAATTGAAAACTAAATAGTTTCTGGCGAGGTTTACTTTTAGTGATAAACAAAATTGTTGAAGTTGAAAGTTCAATTCAGATAGTGGGGAACAGTTGTAGTCGGTTGCATTCTTCGAAGCAGTAAGTAAAACCTAAATAGAAAGATAAAATTAGATAATTACAAATGTAAATAAACCTAAAATGAGTAAATCTCGCTTAACTTTTCAAAGTACCTAGTAACATTTTTTTCATGAATTAATTTGAATACCAAACAATAGCTTTCATTTGTTCTGTTGATTGCGCTATTCAAATTAATTCATGAAAAATCTTAAATCACTGAAAAGTTAAGCGAAATCTTCCTGCAGACAGTCGTCTCGGATATTCGAACGGTTATTAAAATTATCCACAGTTCCGTTTGGTGTAGATCGTAAGTAGTACAAGAATTAGTTCAATAGAAATGCGCAAAACAAACATGTATATGTATATGTACTAGTCTACGTTGGTTGACGAAATAAAATAAACTTAAACTTATTAAACTTATAACCAACTATGTTGATAAATCAAGCTTTCATATGTCGAATAGAGGATCCTTTGATTTCCTCTTTTAAATAAAGTGACAAGCAGCTGATTTATTTGCGGTTTATCACCTCAGAACGATAGAAAACAATGCGAACTTGCATTCTGAGGTAATAAACTGCAAGAAATCTCTTGTCACTTTATTTAAATGAGCGGAAGTCGACAAGAGAATTCTCTTGCGACACCTTTACAGATAGAGCTTGAAATCCGATGTTGCTGACTTATTCTGATAGAGTAGGGTAGCCGTCTCATTGTTTCGGCATGGAGCAGATCGGAAGTGAGCTAGTGGACAAAGGACACCACTTCTTGTGAGTACATAACATAATGCCAATAATTTAAGAAATCAGCCTATTCTTCGAAAAGCGTCGTCAAAAGCCAATTGGCTGCTTCGAAAATTGAAATTTCCTTCGGAACATTCTTAAAAAGAAGTGACACCAACCAAGTGTACAATTAAGGAACCGAACCTGCCCACAAAATGGCTTCGGATTCAGTTCATGTTGACCAAACCAGTCTGGATTACACGGAAACTCCGTGCAGCATTTGTGGTCCGTCAACGCAGGATGAAGAAAAAGTAAGGTGTGACTGTTGTTCGTAATGGTTCCATTCTCTTTGCGTGGGCATCGTTGAGGGTATTCGAAAAGTGGTTCTTCCAAGCGAAGCCTGTCAGGAGGTGCCCAAGATTCAAAAGAAGAAGACTGTTAAGAAGCATCAGACCCGTAGTCAAAGGAAGCTGATAAGTCTACAACAAGCACGAATGTCTATCTGGTCGCTTCTAGTGTGGAAACAAAGGTGCGCGCTGGAGAAAAACAAAAGCGGCAGAGGAGAAGCTGGAGGTTGAAATGCAGCTGCAGAAGAAGAGAAGGAAATGTAGCGTAAAATGGAACGGAAGAAGGAGGAAATGGAGCTTCAAATGTGGCCGAAGAAGCAGAACTGCATAAGGCCTGGTAAGCCGAGATGCTTCAGAAGAAGCAGAGCAGATGAAGCGAATGAAGGCGAACCAGAAGACATTCGAGCAGCAAATGGCGGTCATGAACAGGAGATAACGGATTTTAAACTTCCTAACCCAAGCCTTCGTCGAAATGCGTGCTGACAGTTTACGAGCGATAAGTTCTAGCAAAATTTAAAAATATGTGAAGCTAACCTAGAAGAACGACAAAATACTGACAGAAGACGATGAGGACACTGAGGAAGAGCACGAAGACACTGAAGAGAAGAGAAGACCGGAATCTTTGAGCTGGAGCTCGATTCATCAGTGAAGAAGGGAGCCAAAAGGCGCGATTCGCAGAAGATCAGGAAGCGGGTAGTAAAGGCAGCCAATACGGGCTAGGGCTACAGCAGACTGTCCTCGGCCCAGTTGGCGCAAGAAATGGGTTAACGTACAAATGGTGGCACAAATTAGTATGGGAAAAACGTTTTACAATTTTTTGATGGGTCGCCCTCTATTCGATTCTATTTGATGCCTTGATGCTCTGGACAAAATTTCAGCCAATTCGGTCAACGTTTGGGCGGCAACACTCGTTGGAAGTTTAGGCAGAAACATCCAAAAACAGTGAATTGCAGTTGGACGGCACAACTTACGATGAAGAACTATGATACTCATTCAGATCTTGAAGAATTTAATACAGAATGACAAACGCAACACGCAAAAACACGCAGAAGATTGATATGGCTCATGATATAAGGAGATTCTTATATGTGTCCATGGTTAGAGCCCACACACCGGTTCCAGTGTACCAAAACTGACTATCATGCTTCAAAATTCGTGAAGAGGAATCGCAATGAGATTTCTTCTAGGATTAGACGATTGGTACGCATAACAATCAAAAGGTCGAAAATGTTCAAAATGGCCGCCAACCGACAGATCCCACGCGTGCTGTGATTTCAATAAATCGGGAACTGTTAATCCGATGTGTCCCATTGGTCGACACTTTTGTAGTCTTTTTTTCGAATGGCTGGAAATTTTAAACAAATCGGTTAAAAGTTGAATGAGTTAGAGCGAAAACATCCTCAAAGTTGGGCTGCCCAAAAGAGGTTGGGATGCAAAGGGTAATGAAGTATATTATGCCAGCATGAGTGTAGTCTTTCTAGAAACATTCTCTCAACTACTGCATTCGAAAGCTATGTGTCTCAAATATATTAACAGATTGATTGAAACAAAATCGCAACCCAGTGCAGCAGCTGGCTACCACCGAGCAAGAATCACATATCAAAGATAAAAGTTTCGCCTATTGCAATCGACGCATCCATTCAGTACGAACTCGAAGAGAGATATTTTGAGTGGTCCATTCGATATGGACAAAATTTGTTTCCTGCTTTTTTTGGAAACGAATCGGATCCGTTGTTGGCGCAAACAAGAGCAAGATAAACTTTTTCTGTTCAGTTTCCCATGCAGCATGGCGCCACCGAGCTGGGTTTGATGTGGTCGAAGAAAGAAATTGATCGTTCTGATGTTGATCCGGTGCTGACTTCTCCTGCTGTGGAGCACTGAGATAGAAGTTTGGCGCAAATGGTTGCCATCACTTTACTTTTTGTGTCTTTCTGCTCAGCAGTATGAAGTATGCCCATGCGAATGTGGCGCGGCTATGTTCGATATTATAAAAGTGCTAAGCAGAAAATTTTCATGCCTAGACGCTGTAATTCATGCCGTGC
Organism: Armigeres subalbatus; assembly: GCF_024139115.2. NCBI lineage: Eukaryota > Metazoa > Arthropoda > Insecta > Diptera > Culicidae > Armigeres > Armigeres subalbatus. The sequence continues at coordinate 266,138,260 of NC_085141.1, read as the reverse complement.
AGTGTGGGTAAATGTTGATCAAAAATTCTCATTTAAAATAGTTTTCAAAGTATTCATAAAACACTAGAGAGACGGGCAATGTCCCAGTTGGGAGTTGTGTAATGCCACCATCAAGAGCAAGTGGTTTTCTATCAAAATCCGTGAACTGAGCGGAGGTGGCTGTCCACGAGGGAATTGACTAAAAGCATTCCAGTATCGGTCCAGTTTACAAATGAAAGTAAGGAAAGAATCCAGTTGGAATAGTAGGATATAAATGACTGAACGAAATTCTACGATTCTGGTGGGAATTGAGTGGAAAAAAATCTAAAAGCGGAATGTCGGGAGAATTCAAACTTCAAGCAAATACAGTTTGTAATTTGGTTGTGATGTTTTTTTTTATGAAAATGGAAATAAAGAAATTTGAAAACGAAAAAGCAATAAATCAAAGTAAAAATACTGCCACCAAAAAATAATTTAACCAGCTACAAACATTTTTCAAAGCTAAGGCTATGAACTGGGCCGAAAACAACACCTCTTGCTCGTATTTTCCTTGATTGAATGTATGACCACATATAATAATCCAGAGGTTTACATTTGGTGCAGAAACACGAAATTGTCTTTTCCGCATTTACTGTAAGCTTTCTACCGACATTCTGTAACACTTCCATTTTGAAGTAAAGCGCCCAACGCCATTCTCGATAAAAGCAAATAATAGCTTGGTGGGTCCCAGGTGACCATCAGATGTTTTTCTTTCAACAATTAATTGATCGCATATCGGACCACTCCCCGAAAGTGCACATAACTGAATTAGCACAAGCATGAACGCGATCCCCACATCACGATTCTCCGTTTGGCATCCGCCTCCAAGTGAAAACGACTGCGACAACATTGATAAACATTAAACCGTCCCAAAATAATGGTCCTGGTTCATAGCGAAACGCTCACGTAAACTTCATTTTCATCACACCGTATAAATATACACTCTCCTTCCGCATACTTTCATCTGGTGCTTTCGATTTCCGTGGCAGCTTATCCAAGGTATTTCGATGGCTTCAACGCTAAACACGACTTCCGAAGTGATATCCCCAGCTTTAGCCCGGGCTTCAGCAATCTCCAACGCTGTCGTCGTCGTCGTCGTCGTCATCGTGATGCACTTTCAAAGCAATTTGAGAAAAGTTGAGACACGAAAAGACGGGCAAGTCGAGATGCAATGTACTCCGTGACGTGGATGTAGCCACTCCGTGTGTATGCAAGGAAATGATGAAAATATTAAAATTCAAATTGAAAACTGGAACTTATGGAAATGCCTTTTATTTCCAATGAAAAGTGGTGGTACCATTTCCTTAGCTGCAACTCGCCGCACGTCTACATTATTTGGCTTCCGACTTGTCATTGTCAGAGGAAGGCTTTCTCGCTGCTGCTACTGCTAGTGCTGCTGAAGCGATGCCAAGTCTCGACGTTGAGTGTTATTTTAAAAGCTATTGGATGGAAGCAGGAAACCATTCTTTCCATACAAGGTTCTGATGAAGTATATTTTTGCGCTAAATGTTTTCCTCCACTAGTTCTAGGGTGAGAGAAGGAGAAGGGTCACGAACGTTATTCGAAGAGATCTTAGAATAAGTGTTCACGAATCCTAAGAGCATGTCCGCTTTAAACCCAGTTTAATTTTCTAAGAATAGTTTACGATTGGAACGGATAGTATTTACGAGCTTCTATTAAATATCATCATAGTATGCAATCTACTGACTTTTCTGGACTGAATTTCAAGTAGAAAATAAACAAAATTTAACAGTCCCTGAATTTATAGATTTTTGTTCCAATTTTCTAAGCAATATTCTAAATATTTATAGACTACTTGTAACTACCAGTAAAACTGAAAATTTTCAGAAACGACTTCAATAAGTGCCGTTTAGTCCTCCTGGAAACATTATTGATATTAACCTGCTACAGATTTCTTTTGACTCATCCATGCATAAATCTTAAAATCATCAATCTTTGACGTAGATCTTACGTCCCTCTTTACAATGCAGGTCATTTAAAAATTTCTAAATCGACCGCGTTAGGATGTGTTGAAACATTTTAACATTAACAGTGTTTTATCTCAGTGAACGTATTTCTACTTTTTACCCTTAATCGACAGAATTCAAGTATGCCTTTTGCTTTTATTTGAACATATAGCTCTTAAGGCTCAAGACTCCATCACAATGTTTTGAGAATTAATGACTGATTCTTGTCTGTAATAGTGAGGCAATTGGTACGGAAAAGTGCAGCAGCGATAGATAAATTTGTTTACAACTGGGTGGGTGGAAATGGGTGTTAAAAATATGCCAGCTGATGCATAATGTTGCCAGACTTGACGAAATGTTTATTCTATATCACAACACATGTTCACGTGTATCAAATATATGGTATTTATCGGTTTAAAATTTTTATTCACCACTTGGAATTTAACAGCGGCTTACATAACATGTTTAAATATTTATTTCATATTTGTTCAATCCGACAAACAGCAATGATTTTTCCAATAAACAAATCTGGCAACGGAGAAGAGATGATTATTTCGTGTATGCACACCTTTGTTTGCGTGTTCGCTGGCGTATACGTGTATTGTTCGGATTGAATGAAGTTGCATCGCGTAGATTTTGAACTCACCATTTCACTTATTGCGCTAGTGAATTTGAGTCTTCCGTCTTATTGCATTCACAATCGGTCGTCAAATTTGCTCTCACTTCGATTTTGGGAAGCAGTTTTCGACAGTTTTTGGACGCGAAGTGAATTAATTGGTAGTCAATTAAAGAAAATGTGAAACTCAGTTAGTGAATATGTTTTAGGAGTGATTAAATCAAGAAAACAGTGGGAAAAGATCAAGTGAAAAATCAAGTGCGTGTATGTGTTTGCTCCGAACGTTCGGAGTTAGTATGCGTTGAAAAATACGAATGCCGGCTCAGGAAAAAAGACTTTCATAGTTTTTCCTGCAATTCCTCAGTAATTGTTAATTTGGATAAGTGAAAACTAATATGGAAATGCCATGAATATATTATGATGGAGGAAGTCGGCAAAGCGCAAACATGTTGAATTTAGTTCAAAACTTTATTAGTATTAGTGCGGATTCGAATAAAATCATCGTCATTATCGGATTGATTACGGTTATAGAGCCTAAAGGATCTCATAATTTTTATAATAGATCATTGCTCTAAATGTGAAAGGTGACGTGAGACCCGTGATTTCGTTCTCATGTGTCGCACTTTGTATTAAGAACAGTTATCTGTTTGACAAAGTTGTAGGATCTTTAATTATTAATGTTAAAAAAATCCGAATTGTAAATAACTTTTGAAAAAAGAAAATTATTTAAACTCTTCTAGTGGAATGTCTTCAACTGTCATTAGACGAGTTTAGTACAACTCCATTTAATTCCGCTACGTTTTGTAATATTTACAGATACGTATTTCGACCTCACCTCACCCGTCTTCAGTGTATCGAACTTGACTGGTCTTGGTTATTCAGCTAACTATGTTATTTACTACACAGCAAAAATAAATCAATATCCATCGACGTAATTGAAGCAATGTACTAAAAATCGATGTAAAGTTAGAATTTGAATGCATATTAACATCCGTTTTGATGTAATATTACATCAGCTGCAATTTATACAAAATTAGATTCACCAAATTCCTTTACGTTGCAACTGTGTAATATTTGAATGTTGAAATGGTGAATATTGCAGATGCAATAGTTGATTCCAAATTGTTTGTGTTATATTACACAAAATGAATGTAATATTTTGTGATGATGCTATATTTTCAATCTAGCAACACTTTTGGCTTTGTTTTGCGTAGCTGTCGTATTATCAATGAGGACCGTCACCATATTTGTTTACCGGTGAAGATTGTTTTCTGATTGACAATTATTTTATAGTTTTTCAAAAAACACTGATATGTAGTGCTTTACTTTACTTATGAATCCTGCACACCTCCGGTGCAAAGGCCGACTTGAAAGATCTCCATCCTGAGCGTTGCCGGCTATCGCTGTAACTCTTGCCAGGTTAGATTTCGTCGACTTCTTTATTTCTTTATTGAGGCTTCGCCGCCATGAGCCTCTGGTCTGCTCTGTGCGTACGTCCGCTGGGTTCCAGTCAATGCTTGTTTAGATTTCGTTTCGCCCTACGAGAGTGTGGCCGACCCAGCCCCATTCTGATCCCGAATTTCTGTTTATCGTATGCCTCTAGTGACAACGACGATGAAGCTCGTTGTTTGAGATCCAGTTGTGAGGCCACCAGGCCCGAATTATATAGCAGGCATCTGTTGATGAACACCTGAGCCGTTGAGTGTTCTCCACTGATACACACCATGTTTCGCTAGCGTATAACAGCACAGAATTCACGTTAGAGTTGAAAATTCGTTTTTGGTGCGTTCACTTAACTGCCTGTTTTTCCAGATATTTCTTAAACTCGCAGCCCTAGCTTTTGATCCGTGCGCCTATGTCGATCTTGGATCGCGTCTGACATTTGGCTACCAAGATATTGGAAGCTTTCAACATTCTCCACGGTTTCCGGCTACTGTGAAACTGAAAGGAGTCACCGTGTTTACATCCAACGATTTGGTTTTGTTGACGTTGATGACTAAACCTGCCGAAGAGGAGTGCTCGCAAGGTCGTTGAGCTTACTCTGCATATCAGAGCACCGTTGCGCGAGAGTGCAACATCATCCGCCAATTCAAAGTCATTTAGGTGCCCATGTATAGGCTGCCATAACAGCCGCGGTTTGGTTACGGCCAATCGCATCTACCAGAATCTCGTCGATTACGATGAGGAACAGTAACGGTGATAGAATACATCCTTGCCTCACACCAGCACGACCCGGATAGGGTCGGACAAGACCCATTGTAGCACTCTACACGAGAAGGCCTGTACTGTGCCTCGATAGCCGATGATTTCTCAGGAACTCCCTATCTCAGGGCGCCCACATATTCTCGGATTGAGACGGTGAAAGCTTTTTCGTAGTCAATGAATACCAAGTAAATGGACTCTTGAATTCGTTGACCTGCTCCAGAATTATGCGGAGCGTGACAATATGTCCACACAGGATCTTCCGGCTAAATCCGGCTTGTGCCGCCGGAGAGTCGCATCGATCTTCTCCTGAATCCGGCAGGATAATTTTGCAGAACTTTGAGAAGGTACAGCAACATAATGCCTCGCCAGTTATCGCATACAGTCAGGTCACCCTTTTGGGCACTCCACTAAGATACCTTGCATCCAGTCGACGGAAAGTTGCGGTGTCCCAGATATTACGAAATAAACGATGAGTAGTTGAGCGGATGTCATGGGGTCAGCTTTGAGCATCTCGGCTAATATGCGATCGACCCCTGGGGCTTTATTCGATTTCATGCTTTGGATGGCTGTTTGAATCTCTAGCAGTGATGGAGCTTCGGTATTGACGCGTGTTATACGTCGGATCCTAGGCAGATCATGCGAGGTGGTGATGGCCTGGCTAGCTAAAAAGTTGTTCAGTGCTCGAACCAGCGTTTCAGCTGGTCATTGGTCATCAATAACTGATCATTCGTGTCTTTCACAGGAATCGTTGCATTCATCTTCGCCCCGCTTAAGCGTCGTGAGATATCGTAGAGGAGGCGAATGTTCCCGGTTGCGGCGGTCTCTCTCTCTTTCGTCGGCGAGAGTCTGCCCACGCTGCTTGTCCGTTGAACGACCGTTTTACTTCCTTCAAGAGCCGCGTTTCGTTGACGGGCAAGACTTTGGCTCCTCTGGTTTTCGATCACTCTATCGCGGCTTTGGCTTCCCTTCGCTCCTCTGTCTTTCTCCAGGTCTCATCGGATCCATTGTTTCTCTGGGTGCGTAGTTCGCCCAGATTGTTCTCGCCGGTGGTGTGAAGGCATTCTTGATAGTGGTCCATTGGTCTTCCACGCGCCACCTTCCGAAATATCTGCAGCACGCGTCTCCAGTTCTTCAACGAAGGACCGTTTCACCGTGGCATCTTCCGACGTGTGTTGAATCGTCGTAAACTCTCTCCTCCTGCCAACGAATCCGCGCAATGCGCAGACGTATTTCGCCGTTGAGGAGGTGATGATCAGACGCAGTATCGTTTATTCCGTACATCAAGAAGGCTCCGTTTCCTATTTTAGCTGATGCATATGTGGTCGATTTGATTTTCTGTAAAGCCGTCACGGAGCCCACGTGACCTTGTGAACCGGTAGATTAGGGAAGAGCGATCCCCGATCACCATGTCGTTTTACCACAAAATTCTGCGAACAGCTCTCCGTTTTCGCTCATTTCTCCGAGATCATGGCATCCATAATGCGCTCATGGTTCGAGTTGACTGATCCGAACTTCGCATTGAAGTCGCCTAAACAGATCTTGATATCACCCTTTCGAATTCCATCTACGACGGCATTGAGTTGGCTGTAGAAGCAGATCGCAGCATCGGTTGTTGCATAACATTGAATTATAGTCAGGTTTGTAACGTTTTCACTTGATGGACCACAAATTAGGGACAACAAAATATCGACGACAGAATCTAGATTGATTCCGTTGCCAAAGTTTTGCTCTAGCGCCAATCAGGCCGAAACCTGAAAACCTCACTTTCTTAATGGTTGCCGGTTTTAGCTCTTGGCTAGTCGTGGAATCGCACAGCAATTAATAGGAAATCAATCAAAATTCAAAACAAATAACACAATCTCACTCATTTTAAAACTATTTACTAAAAAATACCAATCAAATCCATTTTGATACACTTTACTAAGTCTTCAAAAACGACCGTATCGAATTTTGACTTTCCCTAATGTTCTTCTTAACTTACTCACGCGCAATTACAAAAAAATAGCATCATTACTGAAGTGTGCACACTTATTACTCTTCGCCAAAGCCACACCAATTCCCACGTAGCTGCTGGGTCACTGGTTGGGAACGCCTGTTTGGAGGCAGCACGAAGCTCGACAAACCGACCACCATTGTTGGTGCTGTTGCAAAAAGAGCGATCACTCAATGATAACAACTATTATCAATTCACTGCTTACGTCGGTTGTACTGATAATCACAAACACTACATTACAACTAATTACTGTGTTGTAACAATGAAATTTGTTGGACTTATTACATGCAGAGGAGACCTATCAAAAGACAGGAGGGAAAATTAACTCTTTCTGAAAATTATTCTAATTGTATCTTGAAATGCCTTTTGATTAATCCGCGCAATGATAATTGCGATTGGTTTACCGCAGAACACTGAGCTGCAAAGCCACTGTGATGACAACCTGTGCACCTTTGAACAAAGGCAAAGATACGTCCAGCCGGACCGGCAGTCGAGAATCGATTGGAATAACGAATGCGGCGCGTACTCTTGAGCGTGAGTACCGGCAACCAGGTACCTCGTGCGTCACGCAGTCGGGTACGATTGTCTGGCACGACAGGGCTTCCTCGTTGGGCTTTGCTCCTCGGTTCGCTGGTAGTGGTTGGGATAGATTAAACTCTCTCTGCTTTTGGTTTTGATTTTACTGTCCAACGAATATAGCGATACTGATGTTTTTGCACGTGTTGGGTCCCTACTTTTATACTTTGCGGGGGACCAGAATGATTTGTACTAGCAAACAAATCTGATTAGCTACAATTTAATTTTGTCGGTGATGTTCCTGATTCGCTGTTGATGACATATAATTTTGAATCTTGATTGGATGGATTTATTGAACTACTATTGGCTCGTTACAGGTTTCGGACCCGTTCTAAATTTGGCAACGATTATCCTTTCGCGGTGTGCCACTATAAGCGCAGAGTGTGCGTGAGCGCTTAGTAGGAAGCCAATCCGCGATGCCGGGGAGTGTTCACCTCGTAAATCAGAGTATAGCAGAACTTGTCCCGACGGTGTTCTGTGTTCTCCAAAGTTTAGCCAATGGACTTCACTCAGTCCCAGGATCTCAAGCTTATGCGGCGTGCCTCATTGGCAAGTTGTGCCAATTTACTGCTGGGCTAGAAAACGTTCCATGTTCCTATTCTTGTCCGTTGTTTCGCGCTAAGAGTCGTCGCCGTAAAATCAGTCCGTATTCTTTCATTATCGGATTTTCGAACAAATTGATGTTTCGGGAACAGTAGGTTGTTGGCCCAAGGCTCTCATCCACGGGATGGGGCTCATCTTAGATATAGCTTCCGGGAATAGCATTTTACATCAGCCAGAACAGACGCTGTTGGAGCGCACCCCTTGGTGAACAGACGCTCATGTCGGGTCAATTTGTTTAAAGTCCCACCCAACACCAGGACTAGGCGGCTTTGAGCGGCACACGGTCGCTTTGATAGGGCCTGCTTGGGGACAGTGAAGTCACAATCGAGCTTATCGTACCGCGAAGGGCTCAGCAATGGAACCAGTTCACGGGTGTACCGTCACTGGCTTTGACCACATTACTCCGCAATGATGTACTATCATATTATATGGCTTAGAGGCGGCGGTCAGCCCCGGTCACGAGTCGACCTATCCGGCGACAGGCTGTTGATTTGATACGTGGGCTACATTCCATTCGGTGTCACCCAGGAGGAGACGATGCAGTTCTTTAACGAACACCAGCCTGGATCAAGCAGCTGCAACCCCGGTCTTGCTTGTCAGGTGACTCTTGACAACAATTTCTTTTCTGGAATCCGTACGATGACGATACTATTCAAGCAACGGCATTTTCGTCAAGGGTAGTATCCTGCACCAACCTGACATGACTGACTTCATCTGTACCAGCCGTATTACGGTCCAAGTAAGTATTTTTATGGATTTCGTAAATATAACCGACGTTTTTGTTTTCCAGAAAAAACTGCGTTGTGATTTGTACGATTGGCACGATCTCCTTACAATGTCGTCATTGGTGGCTTGGAATTAGTTGAATGAGGATCGAGTGGCTTTTGAAGAGTGTAAATCAATTATCTCTTCTTCTTTTTATATGGCTCTACATTCCAACTGGAACTTGGTCTGCTGGTCTAGGGCAGCTTTCAGATCGCCTTTCTGTGTTATCTTTGCTCGAAGCATTGCATTAAAATTAGCTGCTGTTCAATAGATTTGTAATGTATTTCTTTAATATCAGTTTCTGGTTGAAATGAACAACATTACCTTTCGGTGTCCTATATTCAATCGTTGTTTTGTTGACTTTGTTTGAACGTTTCTCATTGATTCAAGAAGCAATCTTCTATTTTGGTATAAGAAGAATATCTTCCTCCATCGCACGGTGCTTAAAATCTGAACCCGCGATTATCCTTCGATCACTTTGGAGTAATGAAAGGCAAGGTACGTAGAAAGAAAGTACCTATGTAGAAATTTTTATTATTATAATGGGTATTATTTAGCTAGCAAACTGAACTGATATATAGAATTGAATTGACTTTATTATTTTGAACTGAGTTTTGTAATTGGTATGACAGATAGTGACTTCAATTTTATTCATTAACGTTTTGAAATTCCGAAAGAATAACGAGAGCGCTGAAAGAAATCCTTTGAGATTGATAGGAAACGCTCCGTAAGGAACTCATTTGCGATTCCGAGAAGAATCTTTGGGATACAAAAAATCGTTTCAGTATTGCGGAAAGAATCCTTTAGGGATTGATAGAAATACTTGTGATTCTGATAGGATTGCTTTCGGAATCCGATACGAATCATTGAGGGATTTCGAAAATAATCATTTTGGATTTTGAAAGGCTTCCTTTGCGATTTCGAAAGAAATTCTTTGTTGGGAATCTGAAAAGTTCTTTTTGATCGAAAAACCTTTTGGGATTTCTAAAGGTCCTTTGGGATTCCGAAAGGAGTCCGTTTAGATTCAAACAGATTCGTGTTGGTATTCCGAAAGGAATCCTATTGGAATTGAATGATATTCTTCAAGGGTTTGAGAAATGTATTTGAGATTGAACTGTATCCATGATTTTGAACCGAATCTTCTTGGGATTGAAATCTTTTGGGATTATGAAATAATTATTTTGGGACTCTAAAGGAACCCTTTTTATTCTTAAAGGAATACATACTTTGATTTTCCTAAACGAGTCATTTTAGAATTTTAAAGAGGTATAGGATTCCGAAATGAACATTTTTTTGATTCTGAAAGGATTTCTTCCAGGATTCTGAAAGCACTTTTGGGATTCCAGAATGAATCCTTTTGGAATTCGAAAGGAATTATTTTGGGATTCGGAAGGAATTATAAAAGAAATAATTTAGGATTCAGGAATGAAATGAATTAAGGCAAATGCGCATGTTTCCGGCGAAACTGAATGCAGCTGATTCGTATAACGTTGGACGGATCGAAATCAAGTGTAAGGGTTGGGATAAAATATCGACGTCATTTCTACCTTAGATGGATTAAAGCAGGGTGATGCACTCTCGAACCTTGTTCAATATAGCGCTCGAGGGAGCGATTAGAGAGCTAGTGTGCAAAGAAGCGGACAATCACAAAATCGCATATGCTCCTGGGATTTGCGGACGATATCGAATTATCGGAATTGATCGCCGTGCCGTGGAAGAGGCTTTTGCGCCTTTAAGAGGGAGACAGCGAGGATTGACTCACGATCATACCAGCAAAACGAAGTACATTGTCGCTTGCAATCAACGTGGTTCATTAGTGGTGGTGGTAGCGAAATAGTGCTGGATGGTGAAAAATGAAGGGTAGAAGAATTTGTGTATCTTGGAACATTAGTGACGTGATAATGATGTACCCGCGAGGTGAAAAGGCGTATTGCAGCTGCAATAGGGCTTATTACGGACTTCGTAACCAGCTTAAGTCCCGTAGTCTGCAAACGAAAACAAAACTCGCGCTGTATACTACTCTGATTCTTCCGGCTTTATACGGCCAGAGACATGGACGTTAAAGGAGGCTGATCGGAGAGCTCTCGAGTGTTTGAGTAAGGTGCTGCGGACAATACTCGGCGATAAAAAGGAGAACGGTATCTGGCGGCGTCGATGAATCACGAATTGTACCAGGTGTATAAAGGGCTGGATATTATTGTTTATACAACACGGAGACTACGGTGGGCTGGTCACGTTGTTCGTATGCCGGAAAACGCGAGAAGATAATATTTAGTAGAACCGGAAGAGGCCGCAGGCTTCGTGGAAGGCCGCGCACGATGGCTTTTGCAGTTGAAGAGGACCTGAGGCGCTCAATGTTCAGGGCGACTGATTGGCCCCATCAAGTATCAAGTATCAAGGATAGGATTCCAAAATGCATCCTTTTAGGATTTCGAAAGGATTTTTGGAATTCTTGAGTATTTTGAGATTCGAAGAAAATCCTTTTAAGTTGAATAAGAAAGATCCATTAATTCTTAACGAAAAATTGGACATTTTCAAAGCCCCCCTCTAAGTTACACTTTTTGTATGAAGTATCTGAAAATTTTGTATTGGTCGTCACCCTTCTAAGCTTTATGTAATTTATGGATGTTCTCAATCAAAGAAAGGATCTTGAAGGAACTTGAACGAATCATTCAAAGGGAATCTTAGAGGATTCTCAAGAGGATTCAAAGAAAATTTATCAGAGATTTAAAAGGAATTCTTAGGGATTCAGAGGAATCCTTCGAATTCAAAGGAATTTTCGGACTAACGGTAATTCTACGGAGATTCTAAAGAGAATCCTTTGGGAATTCAAAAGGAATCCTTCGGGATATTAAAGGAATTTTCAGGATTAAGGCAATCCTTCAGTGATTCTTTAAAATTTTCGGATTATAAAGAGAATTCTTCGGATTTTAAAAGAATGCTTGGGGATTCCAAAGGAATACTTCGGGATTCTAAAGAAAATCCTTTGAGATTCCAAAGGAGTCCTTCGGAATTCCAAAAGTAACTTCTAAAGGTTCTAGGGAATCTTTCGGTGATTCAGAAGGAACTTAAAGGATTCAAAGAAAATTTATGAGCGATTCAAAGGGAATCTTTCAGATAAGGAATTCTTCGGTATTTTAAGAGAAAGAGGAGTCAAAGGAAATCCTTCGAGTTTTTAAAGAAAATCCTTCGAGGTTTTAAAGAAAATCCTTCGAGAATCCAAAGGATTTTTAGTGGTTCAGAGGAATCCTTCAGTAATTCTAAAGGAATACATCGAATTTAAAAGAAATACTCAGGAATACCAAAAGGTATCTGAGAGATTCAAGGAATTTTCGAGACTCTAACGGTAATTCTAGGAGATTCAAAGGAATTATTCGGTGATTCTAAAATAAATCTTTCAGAAATTTCAAAGTAAATTCTTCGGTGACTCCTAGAAATTGATCGGAGATTTTGAAAAATGCTTCAGAACTTCAGAAGAAAAACATTCGTGGCTTCCAAACAAAATTTTCGAGGATTACGAAAAAAAATCCTGAAGCTTCAAAGAAATTTTTCGGTATTCCAAAGGAATCCTTTGAGAATTTGGAATCCAATGTATTTCTTTCAAATCCCTAAGCTTCTCCGGCAGCCGCGAAGGATTTCCTTAGAAATTTTCAAAGATTTACCTGAAAGATTCACTTTGGAATCTTTGAAGTATTCTTTTGGAATCCCGTATAAGGATCCATTTGTATTCACCGAAGGATTCCTTTTGAATCCGCGGAGGATTCACCCTGGAACCCCACTTCTCTTTGGAATTCCTGTCGAATCCATTTGAAATCCCCGAAGGATTACCTTTAAAATCCATGAAGGATTGCCTTTGAACCATGAAGGATTGCCTTGGAATCGAAGAATTCATTTGGAATCACCGAGGATTCGCTTTGGAATTCTGAAGGATTCCCTTGATTCTGTTAAGAATCCTCGAAGGATTTATTCTGGAGTCACTGAAGGATCCTTCTGGAATCCTGAAAATTCCTTTCGGAATCCCTGAAGGATTTCTTTTGGAATCTTCGAAGGATTGCTTTGGAATCTCCCGGAAATTCCTTTGGAATCCCCAAATTTCTTTGAGTCCCGAAGGAATATTTGGAATAACAAAACGATTCCCTCTGGAACCTAAAAATTCGCTTTGGAATCCCCGAAGGATTCATTTTGGAGTCGCCGAAGGATTCTCTCTGAAACCCTAAAATTCGTTTTGGAATCCCTGAAAGATTTCCTTGGAATCCCTGATTCCCTTTAGAATCATTAAGGATTTCTTTTGAATTCCGAAGATCTCCGAAGAAATCATTTTAAAATAACGAAGGATTCCTCGAGAACTAATAGAAGATTAAAAGAAGGCAATCGAATATATCCCATAAGAGAGTGGATGATGGAAGAAATCCACATTGAATAAAAACGTATCAATTGACAAAGCACGACACTTCTCAGTTCCACTGTTGTCACGACCCGGAAGTTAAACTGCAAGCGAAAGAGATAAACGTGAAGTTTAAAAGATTGCTTTTGCGTCCACTACCGCCACCCGTAAAAGCACAACAGTCCAATATTTACCTAAATGCCTGTCTATATGCAGCAGCGTTTCTCCTTTTTTTTTCACATCTCGACATCGGTCGCCTGGCGTCAAAGAAGTCCTCTTCGGAATCCATTGGATTTTTGATATCAGTGATGGCACTTTGCTGTGAGGTCGGAACGATCAAGCAGGAAGAGCGCTACATGTAGGTATTTTTTCTATACCTCGGAGAACGAGACCATTTAAGTCTGGTCCGTGGAAAGAAAAAGCTTCATTAACAGTTACGTGATAAGAAATTTTCAGCTCATTGATTTTCTTTTTATCGCGATGTGTTTTTGCGTTTGGTTACAGTCACATCATGCTTCTTTATGGTTCGGCTATAATTTCATAGATGAGCTACTGATGCTAGTTCGTATTTTATCAACTTCCATATGATGTATTGGAATGTATAAACATCGGAAACATGCTTTCAATTTCAAAATAAAGCAGGCAATTTCTATTATGACTATTTCTACTCACTAGCCAAGAAATGTTTTGTTCAATATTAAATTACTTCTGATGCATGTCTTCCACCTAAGGGTTTTTCATGAAAATTTCAAAACTAGACAAGAGTACAAGTTGTGAGTATTTCAAAATCATATTGTGATGTAAAATTCAAATCTTAATTCAACCCAAGTAGGCAGGATGAATATGCAAGGATACTAAGTGAGGAAAACTGAGGTCCACTCAAAAATAGACATTCATCTTAAGTGCAGGACTATTGGATTAATTATTCCTGTTTTGAGTGCTCCTCGTTTGCCTCTTCCAAGAGTGAACTTGTGTCAGCATCTATTGATTTTCGCACTGTTCGACACGCAGCATGCCTTTCCGATAAAATGGATCAAATTCGTTGCGGGTATGGCGGAGCAAGGTTGCGATAATATTTGTCTGTTGCAAAACTTTTCTCGCTTCTGAAACGTTATGTCTGGCGCTCTGACAGGAGAAATTAATTTAGCTTCCATATTTATTAGTTTAATTAAATTTAATGTACACGAATTGTAGCTTGATGTACCCGTCTGGAAACATGTGATGAACAGGAAGCTGTAGGTTGTTGGAATTGGTCCTGTGGATTAATGGTATACATCTACTTGTAAACTTGACTTACTGGTGTTTCTATTCTATAACAAGTAAATGAAAAACATCGTGAGATTGTGATATTCGTCTTCGAAACTATATTCCTTTTGACGTAGAACTACGTCTGTCTTTTCTATATTGGGGACACTTTACGATTGCAAAAATCGAAAAACGTCATGATAGACTTTGACTGGTGATATCTCAGCTTTCTGGATGGATTTTCAATTTTCTTGGACCATTCGATCAGGAAGAGTCAACGCTTCATACCCGATGTACACTGAAGTCTTTTTAAGTGGTTTTTCTTCACGAATCACTTTTTATGCGATTTTTTCTGTTCCAGTTTGCGTGGTTATGGTTGAGCGGGTACACTATCAGCCAGGGTTGTGCTGAATCGTTCTCATAGATATTTATTGGAATGAATCGTCTGCTTTGAGCGTACTTACAGCGGCACACAAGAAGTTAACTTTCTGAAATCAGTATGGCGAAAGGCATCTAAGGTTCGATTTCTCAAAATTAGGCACCTTCATCGAAAAAATATTTGGTAGGCGTAGTAACGGACACCTTCATACATAACCGGTACCAAATAGTTTTTCATGAAATGTTCCTAATTTAGAGGACACCCGCGTTAGATGTCCTTCGCCATATAAATTTCTGGCAGTTAACTCATGCTGGCTATTCGCGCATATACGATAGCACTGAATGCTGGCAGCGGCTGGTTGAAAACCTGTTGAAAACTGCCAATAATTAATTATCATTTGATAACTTTTCAGGTGTGAAAAGTAGGCGAGTTGTCATTGGCGATAACTTTTCAAATTTTAGAATCGATTAATAATAAACACAAAATTATCATTTTAATGTAAACCTAACTAATACCAAATTAATGTCAACAATGAAGTTAAATCGGATGTTTGGCATTGTGTTTTGGTGTTGTGGCTGCAAAATGGTGGGTTGACATCAAGGAAGGAGCGCCCAACAGAGCTCTGGTCCCCACAAGTCCCTATCTCACGCTTCCACGGGTCGTCCGATGACAAAAGACCGCCAGCTAAGGGTTGTGTACTTAGCCGGTAGTGCAGCCTGGGCACTGTTGTCCTTCTGACATCAGCTAGAGTGAGAAGGTACGCCTCGAGCGTCTGTTCACCAGGAGGTGCGGCTCAAACAGCGTCTGCCTGGTACCCAGCGGCTGATTAACAAAATGCTGTATCGCGTCAACTATACCTAAGGTGGCAGCCCCATCATCGCGATGTAGGTAACGCGACCCCGGTAAGGTAGCTTACTGAAGCCTTTCAAATACCACGAAAAATGGAGATAGAAGAAAAAGAGAACGTTATTTTTGGCAACCGACCCGGCAACGAAATAAGGACTATGATTGGAAACTCGGTACCTGGAATGTCAGGACCCTAAACGAACCTGGACGAGTGAGCCTTCTGGCTCGTGAACTGCAGAAGGTTGGAGTGAACGTGGCTGCTATTCAAGAAGTCCGATGGCCTTGATCCGGAGAACGTGAATTCCGAGCCGTGGACCCCACGACCAATACTGCATTCAAGTATAACATTTATCACAGCGGCGGTGAAAAAGCAGAGCATGGAGTTGGTTTCGTAGTGATGGGCAAGCAGATAAAGCGACTGATGGGGTGGAAACCAATTAGCGAACGAATCTGTGTGTTGAGGATACGGGGCAAATTCTTCAATTACAGCCTAATCAACGTTTACGCACCGTCAAACGATAAATCCGACGACGTGAAGGACACGTTTTATGAATGTCTTGATAAAGCCTATGGAGAGTGCCCAAAGCATGACGTGAACATTGTTATCGGAGACGCTAACGCTCAGGTCGGTAGAGAGGACTTTTTCCGTCCCATAATCGGTAGGGAGAGCCTTCACTACGCTACCAATGACAACGGCCTACGGCTAGTAAATTTTGCTGCTGCCAGAGGGATGGCCATCAGTAGCACCTACTTTGCACGAAAGAACATCCGAAAGCACACCTGGAGACACCCAAATGGTGAAACTTGCAACCAGGTAGACCATGTTCTGGTGGAAGGGCGCCATTTCTCGGATGTTATCGATGTGCGGACATTCAGAGGTCCGAACATTGACTCTGATCACTACCTCGTTGTCAGTAAAATTCGATCACGGTTGTCAACTGTATCGAACGAAAGATCACACCGAACGATGCGTTACAATATCCAGCGATTGTCGGCGGAAGGAGTATCGGCTGATTACCGCCAGAAGCTCGACGAACGGATAAGTGCAATTAACGTTAGCGACAACATCAACGATCTATGGGAGTCGATCCATGGAGCGGTGAGCACAACAGCACGAGAAGTGGTAGGCACTGCACAGAGGCGACTCAGGACGGGTTGGTTCGATGTGGAGTGTCAGAGAGTGACAGACGAGAAGAACGTTGCCAGAAGCCGGATGTTGTTGTCGGGTACCCGATCGAAAAGAGATCGGTACAAGGAAGCAAGAGCAGCCGAAAAACGAACCCACCGCAGGAAGAAAAAAGAGTACGAAGAACAAGTTATTAGTGAGGCGCAGGAAAAAATGGAGCAGAACGATATGCGGAGGTTTTATGAGTCTGTCAATGGCGTGCGGAGAAAGACAGCGCCATCTCTTGTCATGTGCAACGACCAACAAGGGAATTTCCTGACAGATAAAACTGAAGTGGCTGCCAGGTGGAAGCAACACTTCGAGACTTTGTTGAATGGAGGAAGTGACGGTGCATCGGAGAACAGAATAAATATTAGCGACGATGGACAAGCTGTGGAGTCACCTACACTAGATGAGGTTAAAAAAGCTGTCAAAGAGCTGAAAAACAATAAGGCTGCGGGAAGGACCAGCTCCCGGCTGAACTTCTCAAACATGGCAGTGAGCAGCTTTATGAAGTTCTGCACCATATTATGTCGAAAATATGGGAAGACGAGGAAATGCCTGCTAGCTGGTTGGACGGCCTCATTTGCCCTCTCTTTAAGAAAGGGCACAGACTGGAGTGCGCCAATTACCGAGGAATAACCCTCCTTAATTCGGCGTACAAAATTATGTCCCGTATTCTGTTCAACAGATTGAGACCGCTTGAAGAGTCCTTCGTCGGCGAATACCAAGCGGGTTTTCGTGAGGGCCGATCAACGACGGATCAAATGTTTACCCTGAGACAAATCCTTGATAAATTCCGGTAGTACAACTTGCAGACACATCATCTGTTTATTGATTTCAAGGCGGCATGCGATTCAGTGAAACGGAATGAATTATGGCAAATTATGCTTGAACATGGTTTTCCGGCGAAACTGATACGGCTGATTCGTATAACGTTGGACGGATCGAAATCAAGTGTAAGAGTTGCGGATGAAATATCGACGTCATTTGTTACCTTAGATGGATTAAAGCAGGGTGATGCACTCTCGAACCTACTGTTCAATATAGCGCTCGCATATGCTCCTGGGATTTGCGGACGGTATCGATATTATCGGAATTGATCGCCGTGCCGTGGAAGAGGCTTTTGCGCCTTTTAAGAGTGAGACAGCGAGGATTGGACTCACGAACAATACCAGCAAAACGAAGTACATGGTCGCTGGCAATAAACGTGGGTTCATTAGTGGTGGTGGTAGCGAAATAGTGCTGGATGGTGAAAAATTTGAAGTGGTAGAAGAATTTGTGTATCTTGGAACATTAGTGACGTGCGATAATGATGTTACCCGCGAGGTGAAAAGGCGTATTGCAGCTGCAAATAGGGCTTATTACGGACTTCGTAACCAGCTTAAGTACCGTAGTCTGCAAACGAAAACAAAACTCGCGCTGTATACTACTCTGATTCTTCCGGTGGCTTTATACGGCCATGAGACATGGACGTTAAAGGAGGCTGATCGGAGAGCTCTCGGAGTGTTTGAGCGTAAGGTGCTGCGGACAGTACTCGGCGGTAAACAGGAGAACGGTATCTGGTGGCGTCGCATGAATCACGAATTGTACCAGGTGTATAAAGGGCTGGA
Source organism: Armigeres subalbatus (assembly GCF_024139115.2). Lineage (NCBI taxonomy): Eukaryota > Metazoa > Arthropoda > Insecta > Diptera > Culicidae > Armigeres > Armigeres subalbatus. The sequence goes on along the minus strand of NC_085141.1, from coordinate 266,119,885 downwards.
TATTATTAAGCTTATACAACACGACAGACTACGGTGGGCTGGTCACGTTGTTCGTACGCCGGAAGAACGTCAAGCGAAGATAATATTTAGTAGAGAACCCGGAAGAGGTCGTAGGCTTCGTGGAAGGCCGCGTACACGATGGCTTTTTGCAGTTGAAGAGGACCTGAGGGCGCTCAATGTTCAGGGCGACTGGAAGCGATTGGCCCAGGATCGAGTCCAGCGGAGAAGGATACTCCATTCGGCGTAGGTTCATTGAAGAGCTGTAGCCCATCAAGTAAGTTTTGGTGTTGGGAAGGAAAATAAGTTCAAAAGTATCATTTACCAATGCAATCGAGATACAATTATCGAACGATTCTTACTCTCTTGCGAGTTTTATCGATTGATAATTTGGATAAGTGATCGCTTGAGAGAGTTGTTCATCCTTCACTAGGGTAAATGATATATTTTGGACATGTACATTTTTTGGACAAGCCTGAGCTTCTTCGATCAATTTTAGATAATGTGTAGGAATTTTTTTTATCGAAAGTATGATCATTGCATACTTTTACCTCAACTCTAGCGGCTCCTGATGAGAATTCGCAAATTAACTATTATTTATCGTTAAAATTATCTAAAATGTAAAGATTTCTACCAAAGTGCCTGCTGGACGCCAGTATGCAGGAGAATATGCATTATAGGACTCTTCGTAACATGCACCTGAAACTCGTTTAAATTGGTTCAAACGGCAATCTTGAGGTACTGCGGCCAAAGTTTGATTGTAATTGAGATACTAACATATTCCAATCGCTTAACATGAACTTGAGACGGATGAAAAAGGAGTGACCAAAATGAAGTTATGTTTTTATGCATCAGACATTTATTGGTCACCCCATGTACAGTACATGGATGTAAGCATATGCGGTTTTTCGAAAAATTTCGTTTCAGGTGGTTCGAAACGAAATTCCGCGGAATTTCGCGGAATTTGAGCATGGCGAAATCTGATTTCTTGATTTCGTTTCGTTTCGTAAAATTACAAAAATTTCGCTAGAAAAAACAAGCTTCTAACGAAATTTAACGGAATTCCGCGGAATTTCGAAACAAATTCAAGCTAATCCATACTTTATATTATAAAAATTTTGGCTGCGCCGCTGAACAAAATCGTTAAGTTGTTTTCAAAACTTTAAGTTATACAATTTTTTCTATTAACGCTTACTACATAACCCCAATCTTAGTCGACAAATACGTAAGTAATTTTCTTCTATAAAACGTCTTCAGTGTTTCCATGATTTAAATTTTGTGATATATTTTTACTATTTGCACAATATGAATGCGGAATCGATTCAGTTCAATGCGTGATCTCTCTTGTTTCGAAGAGGGCTTGGTAGTCATATGGCTACTGCTTCTGCCTCATACGCAGGAGGTCGTGGGTTCAATCCCAGGTCCGTTCCATTCTCCTACTTTGTATCTTTCTCTTTATTTCTCATGTTCTAGCAATCGCTAGAACTGGAAATGGACTTCCATACCGTTTCCATTATTATTCCTTCAACTTGAGTATTCTATTAGTAATCTGATAGAATTGGAAATGAACTTATAGAGCTCGTTTCCTACATCCAATTAGAAATTCCATCAGTTACCTTCTCCTATCTATCACATTGGCAGCTCGTTAACCAAGACGGACCTCTGCCTCTCTAACCTTACCCAAAAATTCCAACAAATTCCGCATGAACTCGTGGTAAGCGCAGAGGTATATTCGGTTTGCAGTGGGCGAGTGATTACACCGTCATTTCCTCCCCCTTCCCTACATTGGCTTGCATTCTGACGTGGCAGGCGCCAGTATGATATAACAAATGAGATCACCAGTGCTTGTACATTGAAGATGTGTGCTAGTCCCAAGCAAACATCTGTTGGTTCCCTGTGCAAGAACAGCTGATCTGGTCATAATGGAGTAGCAACTACGAGCAGTCAATCAAGCTCAAGCTCAAGCTCAAGCTCAATATGAATGCGGAATCGATCGTGTTGCTGCTGGTCATGGGACGGCAGCTAGTCCGGGAGAACGCGAAGTGAAAAAAATCTACCTCGCGTAGCAGAAATTTGTTTAACCAGTGTGCAATCGATCGTGTTGATGCTGATCACGTCAGCTAGTGTGGGAGAACGCGAAGTGATAAAACTAATGTCTGCATCGAAGAGCACACAATTATTTAGTGCGGAATCGATCGTGTTGTAGAAGATTATTGAACGAAGCACATTGATCTTGCGTTGGATTGATTTGAAACAAAGTTTTCGTCTTCTTGTTTTCAAAATGACTTCTTTACAATAAATATTTTGTCGCTTGTCATGAATTACCTTCTCAACCAACGATTCCTTTTCCGTAGCGCTCACGGAGAAGCAGAGCATTCCTCGGTCTCTTAAAACAATGAGTGTTAAATTAATTTTCCTCTCCTAATCCTAAATTGACTATAAGCACGTGACCAGCATTTATTGGTCATGAATTGGAAACTCCGAAGCAAGTATACTATAAGAATAACTTTTTTGTATCACAAGAATATTATTTAATTTGTGAGCTGTGCATATTTGCTGTTTCTCTGCCAATCATGATTAGCAACTATGAATGTGGTCAGTTAATTAAGCTAATAAGCTCTTCTTTGACTATTTGCACAATATGTGAGGAACATTGCAGATTTGTGGGTATTCCTAGATCTTCGCATGGAATTTGCAAAAAAAAATCAGAGGTTGAATGATCATTAAAATTGCTGAGAATTCCTTACTTATGAATGCTTTCAGCACATACTGACCATAACAGCTGTTCTCATATGCCAAGAATACACACACAATAGCTCAGTTTATCGAGCTGATTGTATATAAGACTATGCTGTCGCTAACCGCAAGTCGAGCACATCTGTATATGGACGCCCATATACAGATGTGCTCGACTTGCGGTTAGCGGCAGTATGGGTCTGTGAAATTCAATCTGAAATACATATCTTTGTGCATTTTGGAAAGGTGCACACGATTCTTCTAGTGAGCAAATGTATGCTATATATGTAGACGAAGAATAAGAAGGAATAAATGTTGGCAGATACGCCCTTTTCAAATGTTGATCTAATAATATCAATTCTATAACTGCGTATACGTCTGGCAGATGTAAATAAAAAATAAATCTAAGCATTCTTTTTCAAATTTTGACTAAGTCAATACTGTAAAACCACGCTGACAAGACAATATGGTCGGGGTTCAGCCAAACCGCACTAAGCGGCTTTTCGACTGACTTGTGGTATTTTGATCGTACAAGGACAATGGAAATAGTTTCATATCAATTTAAGCGTACATTTGCAGTAGGATATCCTCAGTTATGGCGTTAAGGGATATCCGATACGATTTGCGATCAATTAAATCTGCTAAACGAAAGTTTTAGCAGAAAAATCGGTAATTTTTCGTTGGCGCTTGGTGCGATTTGGCTGAACCCCGACCATATGAAGTTACAGCATAATTAAATAATTTTTAGGTGAACTAAGGTTTTAAACGAAATTTGAATCCGTATATGAAAAATTCCACAATTTCTTTATTTTTATATACTTACTGATATAAAACTGATATAAAATTGATCAGATTCGGGAGCACACGCTCCACGATGAATTCCTTTGAAAGCGGCACAAATGCTGGGGTATTGCCTTATCGCCAATGGTATATGCGGCGAGAATGTGACGATTTATCATAGATTGCCTCTTCAGTTATTATAACTCTTTTGGTCGCAAAACAGTTATTCGACTTCGACTTTAACAAAAATTCCGCGGAAAAAAAAAATCAAAATTTCGTTTCGTTTCGAAAAATTTCGAATTAAATGAATCTTGATTTCGTATCGTTTCGAAGTCTCGAAAGAAATCTATATTTCGTTTCGTTTCGATCCGAATCAACATTGACATTTTAAATTTCGTTTCGTTTCGTTCCGTTAAGAAAAAGTGTGTTATCGCATACCCTTACATGGATGAACCATTAATTGCCAACTTTCAGGCTGTTTTCAACAGTGTTGCGAAACTCTTACTCGTGAGTAAAAAAATACTCACTCTTTACTCATTTTATGAGTAATACTCAGGCCGTGAGCTACTCACAAAATACTCATACTCACACAGTGAGCAGGATACCAAACTCACTGCGAGTATTACTCACGCAGTGTGAGTGAGTATAATTGCTCGTCATGAGTGTTGTGAGTAAAGTTGGTAACATACATTCTGGAAAATTTTGAACAATCTTACACAAAGATGAACTATGATGAAGGATATTTAAAAAAGCATTTTGAAATTTTAGAGAAGAATTTTACAAATTCATTAAGCACGGTTTGCAGTTCGGGGTTGGACTTTTCTTATTGCTATGTGTAAAGTGTGATATCACTAAATAAAACTTAAGATCGAAAAGATGTGTTCATTTATTATATGGTATAAGAAAAATTATTCTCGTGCTGCGGACCGTTTTTAAGTTAAATTGCTTTTCGGATTTTAGAGTCAAAATTTTCTTAAGAGTCAAATTTGAAACTGAAAATGCCGCAAATATTCATTGCTTATTCTAAAAGTTACAATAGTCAATATAAATGAAGAAAGCACAGTTATTTGAAAATAAAACTTTTGTTTTAAGTTAAGCTGTCCTGTACCAAAGGAGAATTTCTGCATTGGTAAAATCAACAGTTGTTTACTTTTTACTGAAAAGCTAACTCATTTGATCAACTTTACCAATGATTCTTTTAATTTTACCAACCAGTGGCGTAGCCACGGGATGGGGGGGGGGGTGTTCTTGGACATAACCCCCCCTCCCCCAGAGACAAAATTCTTAGAAAAAAAATTTTTCCAACCCTCTCAAATTTAAAAAAAATGTTCAGAAACCCCCTTCCCATACCCAAGAGCAATTTTGTGGCTACGCCACTGTTACCAATTTTTTTTTGTGCGCAGTACGATAACCGCAAAATACTCAATAATTAGTGTAAAATACACGTAAGTGTGCTTGCACCAAACGTCACTCATCTCAATAGAAATAATCGAGGTGATACACTATCAGTCTTCACGAAAACATGAACCGCGTTTAAACAAGTGCAGTTTTCCCGTGCGCAAGTTCGCACTCAAACATGCATACTAGATCCAAACCGAGTTCATCATAAACCGAGCCAAAATCGCACCCAGTTTGAACACGAGTGTGCGCCCAAGTTCAAACACACGGGTTTGAACATGGAAGTTTAAACATCAGTTTACACACAGCATGCTGTTCATCTGTTCATATTGGTAAAGTGGTTTCTCTTCTTGAGTAGCGGTGATGGCCTAGTGGTAACTTGTTTGGCGTTCACTCAGAGCACTAGTGTTTGAATCCTTGTCTTTGGATTTTTTTTTAGAAATGGCACATGAATAGTTTCAGTTTTATAAATGGCACTTTTCAGCCCTTGTCGAAAACTGATGGAAAAACTGAATAAGATACTTAACCGCCTACCCACAGTATGCGCTTGGTCCGATATTTCAATATCACAACCAGTGTTGTAAAATGTCATTTGCATTCGTTTGTATAAATTTCCCAGAACTTTTTTCAGAAGTTAGCTATTGATTCTTGATGTATGACGAACTTATAGCGCTTAAATGTGCCTACAACTTTGTCTAACAAGACATTGCTGTAAATATGTAATCTGGGGCTTGGGAGGCAAAATGTCATTCAAATGACATTATGTCAAATGACACGTGACATTTTGGAGAGTTTTCACTCTCCAGCTTTGAATGTTATATTTAGAGCAATGTACCCTTGAAAAAAAATAAAGCCCTACTCAAGCGTTATGAGTACATCTAAAATTATGATGTAAATTTTACTTCTGTAGAAAGTTATGAACAAATTAGTCAAATGACATGCAGATGACATTTTACAAGCCTGATCACAACAATTGTTTTATTCAACATTTTGCATAAAATCTTCAGATATTATTCTTAATGTTCATAACAACTGAATATTATGTGTATTTGCCCGGTTAGACACCCGGCAGCCTCCAATGTAATGATTATTTAAAGTATCCTTGCGTTTAGGTTCTAAACGAGGTAAATTACATATGCAAGCATGCATTTTGTTCTGTTAGATACGATGGGATTTACATGTCGTGAATAAAATATAGATGTTGATTCCAAAAAGTTCAAAGACACACTTTTAGTGCGGGAGTTTGAAGAACTGGTTGTTAACCAACAATTCAAATTGATAGAAATTCAAAAAGATAGTTGGGGTCTGTTCATAATGTATTTTACATTGATTTGTATAAATAATACGCCGATGACATTATACAATACAAAGAAAATTCACAAACGATGGAGCTCCAGGTCAGAAATGAGCCCACAAATCCTTAAACATAAAAGTCCTGTAAACTACATGGCTCTCATAAAAGATAAAATCTTCAATTGTTACATTCTAAAAAAATACGAAACTGGAATTATAGTCCCGTTGATCATATGGTTCTTCAAAAAAGACGAAACCCCTCTCTCCCTGGAATAAAGAAATCTCTATGCAATCCAGAACTTCGCTTCAGATTCTCGGTATGTTTATCAAGTACCACCGCGAAGTAAGTAGAATAAATTATCCCCTTATAAACGTGTCAGAAAAATATTGTCCCAAAATTTTAGAAATATGAACTAATAAGTTTTTTGGTGGTTGCAGAATCCCGGAATCCTAAGAAGAATTGCTTTCAGAACTCGCAAATGGAACAAAAAGCTTCGCTCAGAGCAGATTCTAACCTAAGGCGTCGTGAATGAAAGGCAGGAATCAAGACCTCACCTCTATAAACACTTCGTTATGCAAGTGCAAAAAATGTGCACAACATGTTTCAATTTTTCAATCATACCTTCATTGAAGTTTGGTTAAATTCTCTTATTCGAGATATGAATAACAAGGCTGGGAAACGTGAAGAATCAACAATAGTTTCCCTAGCAACCCGTTCATTTACCCAAGCGTAGCATTCTCGTGTGCAAGCGCACATGTTTGAACCCAAGTTTGAACTCGATGTTTGAACATTGTACATTGCGCCTGGGTGTATCGGAGTTCAGGCTCGTGTTCAGATTGCTATGTTCAAGTTCGAACACAGCAAGCAATGTTTGATTGGGTGCATAAACTTACGTGAACATCTCACACATGTTGCACCTTGAAGACTGTACACTATACATGGACAGATAAATCATCCCAAAATTTGAATTGAATTTACGCACTGATAAGAATATGTATCGCAGAAAAAAATCACCCAAATTTGGGTAGTTTTCACTTTCTTTCTCATGATTGTTGTCAAAACTAGAGCAAGATGCAAACACCTCACCGGGGTTGCTCAGCCCAATAACCCAAATTTGAGTAAATTCAATATTCTCAATTTTGAGTTGATCAAGGTCCACTTTGGATAAATTGAACTCAGCTTTGGGTAAATTGTTTACATGTGATTAAAGGCAAACTACCTAGTGCTAGAAAAGTCATTTTACTCAAATTTGGGTTATTAGCTCAAACAACGGTTTTTAGTGCAAACAACGCACTTTTGGGTTGTTTTGGTTTTCAGTGCAGATCTCAATAAGGCATTTTATGAGACAGATTGAAACAGCTGTTTTTTCGTGTTTATCTACTTCGACAATTAGTGGGAGTATGTTTGGCAATTTCACGCTGAACATTCCGATGGGTCCCAACATCAATCCTACCTGTTTTACTTTTCGGCTACCAGGGATTTAGAACAAGGTTTTTCATATGATTCTTAAAACGTGTCGTTAGATTATTCATACCATTGCATTCTAACACGAATGAAAAGTGAAACGTTACAAACATTATTTTGTGTTCGTACCTCACGGAATGTTCACGCAGAATCATACCAAAACAAAACATTAAATGTAAATAATCGGGCCACCGCGGAACTTCTCATAAAATACCTTATTATTTGTATAATACAGTAAACGTTCGATAACTGCAAGTCATTTAACTGCAATGCTTTTTAACTGCAATTCGATAGTTGCAACAGTTTTGCAGTTATCGCACCGCTAAACTTCAAACTGATGGCAGACTCGATGACAGCTGCATTGCGCTGCACATTTAGATGCACTTTTATTGCATCTGACGTCGATTGACAACCATTTGACGTCAAGAATGCGTTGCAGTTATCGAACGGCATTCGTTAACTGAAAAGTAAACATCTTGCAGTTATCGAACGGCTACTGTATTTATAATTATATTTATAATTGTTTATTATAAATTTATACTAAGGACACGCCTGTGGTACTTGTACAAGAGGACAAGAAAATTATTCCAAGACTATCTTTGATAAAGACAATAATCAGTACGGTATTCATTTCAAGATTCTTGTACCATGGTACTTATACCACCAGTGTGTCATTAGTATTATAGAGCTAAAAAAAGTCCAAACTGCTTTACCGACACACCCGCGCATCTATGTAGAGTGAACCTTTTGCAACTTGACGGTCCAAGGTCCAATTAACCAACTGTCAACATTGTTTATGAAAAGCTAGATAGCTCTCTTGTTTGTTTTTTACATCTTAAGTAGTTTTCAGTGAAATTTTGATGATATTTCTTTAATGCATCCGACATTCCGACATAGACAAGTGCAGCTACTTAAGGCGAGTTAAATGTTGTTATTATTTGACAATTTTTGATTAATTCAATTCAACACTTTGCAACATCGAGAATTCCTATGACCACATCGGCAATCGTGAATGTGGAATCTCAAATTGTATTTACCTAGCCTATTTCGCTTCCAAAGCACGTCAACATTATTTCAGACGGTCCAAGAATCTTTATACGGCGTAGCGGAAATCGGCCTGTATTTTTCCAGATTACCACGGCTTTTCCCGATATGCAACTGCCGACGAAAGAGTTTTTAGCCGCCGCATTTCATTTATTCAGCTTACATCTACAGAGATAGCACTGAATCAACAGTTGGACACCACAATACACGGTTCGGGGCTGCATCTCTTAATCCTCGATTGAGCCCCATACTCGCCAAGTCATTGTGTACCTGCTAAGCCCACCTCCTCGCTCGCTTGCAGCCGCACCTTAGTCGCCACATACGAGTACGGTCAATATACGACGACACCTTTTAAAGTCTGTCTTGCTGATGTAGCTGTAGCTGCTGCTGCCTTATATTGCGCCAACAACAATTTCTTGTATTTAAAACTTCCACAAATTATACTAATTCAACTTGCCTCCAATGGCGATCGCCTTCCAAAGCACTAGACGAAATTCTAAACGTTGTGCAAGGAGCAGCTTTAATTCCCAGAATAAATACAAATCTCGCTTAACTTTTCAAAAGGTCCTAAGTAACATTTTTTTCATGATTTAATTTGAGTACTGCAATCAAAAGCTTTCATATTGGTCTGTTGATTGCAATATTCAAATTAATTCATGAAAAAAATGTTACTTAGGTCCTTTTGAAAAGTTAAGCAAGAAATGTTTGTTTTGTTATGTATTAGATAATCATATTTAATGAAAAAAAAAAATCATGTTGGTCTTACCCCAAACAGGCCCGCATTCCAATTTGTGGAGTTTATTCTGATTATTTGCAAGCGGGAGCCACTTGGAACACCTTATCGCACTGTTTGTTCACTGAATGTGATCGACGACACATTCCCCAATTGCTTTGATTGCTGATGATGTGACTCTAAGTTGTGGTTCACATTAGGCCTACTTCGATGGTTTCAAAGCAATTGAATATATGATTTATGTAGGGTAGAATACGGCATTGGCAGGGTGCGACAGTTGTTGGCACCCTCAACAATATTTGCATTTTCCAGCAAACATACACTATTTATGAACATAATTTTGATTCAATCACACAATTTCAAGTCTAAGCTTTCATTTGAATAAGTTGTTTGTGTAAAAGTAGCAAGATTTGATGAGTTAATCATCGAAACAAATTTGCACCTTCGAAATCCTTGCCATTATTGCATTGCCATAGAAAGCAGCGCACGAATAGCAAACTGTTACTTATTTTTTTGGATCGCCTGTTTCTCCTCTTTATTGCGTTCGACACGACAAATTAAGTACGTACACTACTTTTTACACTTTAACCATAAATAAATTAAGTACGTACACTACTTTTTACACTTTAACCATAAATTTAACCATAAATAATTGCCTACTTTTAGGGTATTATCTATTATTCAACTGTGAAACGTAGTGTAAGAATGGGGTGGCTCCAGCGGCTGGATAGGACAGTGCTGTCCATTATTCAACATATGAAGACTCACGAGGTGGAATATATTGTTAATATACTGTACTACCAGAACCGACGAGCTTCGTTTTACCTAAAATTGATTAAATATATATTTTTACATTATTTAAAAGACGTTAAGTATTCGAAATTTGCAAATTTTGGATTCCATTTTCGAGATTAATTTTCGATTAAAGCAGAAATGTGTACTTCATTTGTATGAGAGTCCCTCTTCCAGAAGAGGAGGGGTCTAATATCATCATAAGAATCTTCATCGTTCCCTAAAACCTCTGCCATTCACGTCTGATTTTTGTTGGCTTCATAAGGGTTAAATTTGTTTTACAATGTGTTTAAATGCTTTTGCCTATCTGTCTACATGACATAAAATTGATGCCAAGGCTAAAAATTCATGTTTTGTGTTGAGCCAGTTTTGATAAACAATAAAGTTTGTTCCAAAATTGAGTAAAGCGAGATGAGCGTGCGGCCGATTAATATGAATGAATTTTACTACTGGAGGATATAAACAACCAGCATTTGGCACCAATACATTACCAGTTTTTCACTTCCATGTCTAGTTGCTAAAAGGAGCAAACTCATTGCTGATAATAGAAATTGCTATGCCAATAGAAGAAACGTTGACCTGTTACTTTATATTAAATTTACTGAGTTTGTGGTAAAAGCTGTTATATTTAGTGAACACCAATCATCAAAGAAAGAGCATACAAATGTATACCAGTTAAGCTGTACAGTGTACATGTGTTTTAGTGTAATTATTAATTATTTTCATCATTCAATTTGGCGAATGTCTTAGACTGCCAAGAATAGGTATTTTCCCCTAGTAAACGGCAAGTACTGTTTCACTGCCACACACAATTCTTTGGTTTACTAGTGGCTTAAACGTTTTAGTCACAATGAACAGTCGATTGATCATAACTACAATGATCTGAGAACGCGCTTCGAGTGTTTTAGGATTTTTTTTTGTTACTATAGACTACCCTGACCTAAACTTTGTATCTCGATTTCATGTAGATATATGTACCGGCATTTGTGGATTGTACATTTTGGAAAAGGACAACTTGTTCTCAGGGAAGTATCTGGAAATCCCGTTATCAACTTTCCGCAGAGCATGCACAATTTCGTCAGTAAATTTGCTAAACGAAAAACGATCTGCATGCAGGCTAAAGTCGACATCTTTTGAGAAGTCCGAGCATCTCACATTTGCCTTGCCGATAAAAACTGCGCCCGTAAAATCGCCTAGTAGTAGGACCAACTTTGGCAGCCCAACAGTATCACTTGCAATATATGACGCACGGTGTCGAGGTGCAAGCAATATTGCCGTATTTGAACCATCTGCTTTCAGACGTGGCCCACCAGAACAGTCCCAGATCCAAGTACCAAGTTTGGGAACCATATATCAGTCGGAGACCACCGTCCACCGTATAAGCTCCAATGAACATGTTTGATTCTGAGGCTTTCTAGAATTGTGTCAACAACAAATGTTAGGTCTAATTCATGCGCTATAGGAAACCGACAGGTTTATGCACTTCAGCGTATATCTTTGACACGAAATTTCTACCGTTAGGTACAATTTCACCATCAATGCATCTTTAATTCTTAAATACGCACATTGCTAGACTGATATAAATATGTGTTGACTATGTCTCATCTACCGCCATATTGATCCTGTGTATTCAGCAATGGGTATAACAACTAGATAAACCACCTACTTCAAATGCAGTATTTATTAAAGCACAAATTCAAAAGGAAATTGGTACAATTATTTTGCGTTGAAGTATATTGTGAGTAAAAATTACTCGTGAGTGAGTAAATGAATTCTTCATACTCACTCGTGAGTATGAGTATTACAGTTCAAACTCACGTGTGAGTATACTCACAGTGAGTTTGAATTGGAATACTCAAACTCGCGAGTGATTGAGCAAGTTTCAAGCGATGCTCACTCATTTCTCAACACTGGTTTTCAATGATATCGATAAGATTGCGAAACAATGTTAATTTCTGGTTTAATCTATGTCAGTTAAGCAAATAAATGCATTTAAATGAATGTGGATACGTGTAGGTAAGTCATACCATTGAGATCTGTAGGTGGCCATTTTTAAATAAGGAGAAAATGACTCTGTCCAAAATATATTCAGTTTCCATGTCGAAATTATATATTTGATGTCCAAAAAGAAAATATTTCAGTTCGCAGTATTTCACAGTTTACACCTAGTAAACGAAATTTACTCAAAAATTGGGCAATGGAGACACAAGACTAATCATAGGTTATGTATTTGGATGAACCTAGCGGTTTTCAATTGGTTTATACTATTCAATCTCGATATTTTTCCTAATGAATGTCCTGCGCTTGTCCAAGATACATCATTTACCCTATTTGGAAATTTTATTTTTATCATCATTTTCAAATGTTGGTCTAAAAATTATATACATCACCAGTATTCGTAATGCTCACTCAATCTCAGGAGCACAGGATAAACAACGAAAACAGATTCATCCTGGACTTGAACACGCTTGCTTTGATCTCATCGAACACAAAAGTCGAAAACCTGTACATTAGACTGGCCCAGCTTAGTATGAGGAGAAAAAAATGTTGAAGAAATCCACGGGGTACCCCCAGGATTGTGTCTTTTGGTGAGAAAATCAATCTCTCAAAATTTCAGCTCAATCGCTTGTTGCATAAGCTGGTGCATTTGATTTGAAGTTTGTATGGAGATTTCAACCAAAATATATAGAAAAACACCCTCCGTCACTCATTCGATCCGGAAAATGGTTTTGATTGCTCCATTGAGCTCAGAATTGCAAAAAGGACAGTTGGTATGTTACAGAACAATTTCACAGAACATTGTACGATGATTAAATGAACTTTTACTTAGCTTTCGGCTGATTTATTAGGAGCGTAATTGCATATTTTTTTTATTTATTGATCGAATCGTATCAGCCGAAAACTATATAAAAGTTCATTTAATCATCATACAAAGTTCTGTGAAACTGTTCTGTAGCATACCAACTGCCGTTTTTATTGCAATTCTGAGCTCAATGGAGCAATCAAAACCATTTTCCGGATCGAATGAGTGACGGAGGTGTGTTTTTCTATATATTTTGGTTGAAAGCCCCATACAAACTTAAAATCAAATGCGCCAGCTTATGCAACAAGCGATTTTCTCACCAAAAGACACAATCCTGGGGGGGGGGGGGGCTGGTGCTTTTTGTTTCCTGGGCCAGTCTACGGTACATTACGTAGTTCAACGTCACCTTTGCATTCCCAATTAACCTATATTTTTTTACGCCACTAAATATTTTTTAGTTACTAGATAAAGATTGTCGCTTCGGTTCCCTTTGTTCTGCTGTTCGGAACATGTTGGGTACCAAGCTGTCAAATCGTATGGATTTTCCTTCTTTGACATTTAGCTCCCCTATCATCGCCGGCAAAAGATGTTCCGGACAGCGACGACAGTGACAAACTTTATCTTGTAACTAAAACATCTTTTGATTTAATCAGGGGGAGAAGGCGGAGCACTGAATCCCTACCCCAACATGTGCGACATCTGGATTTGGTTCTAAACTGTAAACAACCTCGTAAACAACAGTGTTAATTCTCTACCACCTTTTTGTTATGGCGAGGCAATTTTTATGCACACTTTTGTTTTCGATATTTTATCAAAATTCAACTCTCAATCATGCAGCAATATAACGATGTGGGATGCTTGAGATACCTGCTTGATTATGGGGACTCGAAAAAGAAGTAACTAACCGAATATAAAAATGTTCACATTAACGATTGCGCCCCAACACCTTTTCTAAGCTTCTATGCAGAGTACACGAGCTTTGTTCGCCAGAGACAGGCGTATGAGGCCCTTGGATTTAATAGTTAGACGCTTAAAAAAATGGGTTCTTTGGGAAAGTTGACCTTAAAGAATCGACTGAAATAATGAAACGAAATACAATTTTTGACGGGAAGGGTCAACTGAATTTTTATTTATATGAAGAATCATATTATTCAAAACAACAATTTCAAAAAAGCTAACTTATTGATTAGATGATAGAAGTCTAAGCTGGATTCTGGCTTCAAAACGGAAAGCACTCGAAAGTTTGACAAATGGAAACATTTGTTTTTTCTCACCTCTGTTTTTTTTTGCTTTTCTCGTATTCAAAGCAAACGATACGAACTTTTTCAGAAGAAGTATGTGTATGTGCATGTGTGCAAAAAAATCTAACTCATTTTTCGAAATCTTATCCTGAATCGATTATTTAAACGGCGAATCCTGTCCCATTGTTTCACATTAAAAATCAGCCCGAACTCACTATGGGCTCAAAAGTTATGGCCAAAATACAAATTTTTATACTATGCCTGAACTCGATTTGTGCAATTGCACAACCTCATCACATTTCCCGGGCACTTAACCTCATCCGATTTGCTTGCAACAAATTGCATCCGGCAGCAATTATAACAAATGTGAATTTTCAATTCAATCTATCTTTATTTACGAGATCTTTGACCCTAGGCCGGTTCATCTGGTATAAATAAATGTGAAAAATAAGTCTTATTCACCAATTGTTATTTTAGACTTTTCATATATGGGGCTGTCCATAAACCATGTAGACTCTTGAGGGGGAGGGAGGGGTTTCGAAAAAGTCTACGTTAGTCTACGAAGGGGGTCGGGGGGGTATACCAAAGGTCTACGTAGACTGTTTATATTTTTATTTTTTTTTGGAAAACAATTCATACAGAAGCTATGTGCAAAGTTCACTGTTCGATTTTTCTTAGGATCTTCCCAAAAATTTTTGCAAGACTTTATCGAAATTCTAATGAATTTCACTGAAGTAATAGTCTGAACTACGGCTTAAAACTATATGGATATTCACAGGAAATTCTTCTGTGCTGAGCAAGAAAATTCTACGGAGTATTCTATAAAAACTTTCGAGAAAATTTCCACTTGCATTTTGTTGCAATTTTTTTTAAATTTTCCTTGTGGTTCTTTATAATTTTCAAAATTTCCGCGAGAAACCCTTCACTGGAGATTTTCTGGGAAGTCTCCGGGATTTTTATCTTAATTGCGGAAATTCTTCGAAATTTCCATAGGAAATTCTTCGTATATTTTAGGGCAATTTCTTCGGGAGTACTAATGCAAATTCTTTGGAATGATCGATGGAAAATCTTAGGAATTTTCAAAGAAACTGTTGAAAATTTCCACGAGAAATTATTTGAATATCCCACCAAAAACTCTTTGAGTTGCCGTAAAAAAATGTTTGCCATTTTTGTAAGACAGCATTTGTAATTTTCTTGAAAAATTATTCGAAATTTTTACGAGAAATTCACCAAAATTTCAACTGAAAATTCTCTATAATTTCCACCGCAAATTATTCGGAAAAGTCTTTGGAATGTCTACAGGATTTAAAAAAAACAGGAAATTGCTCCAAATCTGCAAGCAAGAGCGTAGGAAACAGGGTTGTTAACGTTAATCAACGATTAACGCCGTTAACGTTATTATATGAGCATCTAACGTCAACGGCGTTGCGTTGAATTTTGAGCAAATAAACGTCAACGTAAACGAAGCAAGTCAAAAAATTCGGAGGCGTTGTCATGGCCAACGGGTTTGTCAACAGGTGAAAACTTCACGGGTAGACATAAGGCAATTAAACTTAATCTAAATTTTAACTCAAAACGGCTACGCAGTCTTTAAGGATTAAAACAAGATTTATATTTGTCCAACGTTTCGACACGGGGTTGGTGTCTTCATCAAAATATTATGTTTGTTCCTTGTCTAATGT
This sequence comes from Armigeres subalbatus, assembly GCF_024139115.2. Lineage (NCBI taxonomy): Eukaryota > Metazoa > Arthropoda > Insecta > Diptera > Culicidae > Armigeres > Armigeres subalbatus. The sequence goes on along the minus strand of NC_085141.1, from coordinate 266,103,921 downwards.
TTAGTCTTACAATAACTGTCAGGTTTGGAAATTTGTGGTACATTATTTTGGAAAACACTTATTTTTAACATAGATGACACTGGCAAATAACACAGATTTTTTTAATCAAACCGCCTGATTGCAAAATTGTGGGATTCATGAATTTGAAGTAGTGCAAAATTACCAAAAGATTGATTCCCTTTGATCAACGGGAAAATCAACGCTAAACGTTAACATTAATTAGCGAGTTACGTTTACGTTGTCGTTAACCAAAGGCTTCAACGCACGAACGGAGTTTCCGTTGAACGTTAAAGTTAACGTCAACGATTCAACGTAACGCCGTTAATCGTTGATTAACGTTAACAACCTTGGCAGGAAACCAATCCAAAATTCCAAGGGAAATATTTCGGAATGTCCATTTAAACTTAAAATTACCTTGGAAAATAATTCTAATTTTTCACGGAAATTCTGAAAATTCTTCGGTTTTATACAAATTTGAACCGGCGTGAATAAATGTAGGTCAGATGTGTGACAGATTTTAAGCAGTGGCGCGCCGATGCAAAAGTGTCGGTAGCGGTGGAGCACACCTCTAGGAGGAATCGTATTCAACAGAAATTTAATTAATTGACTTGGAGGTTTGGTTTCAGGAGCAGTGGACAGAGGATTAAATTTGATTTCGATTTTGATTGGCCAATCACATATGATATTTTGTGAAATTTGGAAAAGTCTACGTAGACTTCAAGGGGGTGGGGAAGGGGTTTCGGAAAAGTCTACGAAAGTCTACTAGGCGGGAGGGAGGGGTTTGAAAATGTGAAATTTCAGTCTACGTGGTTTGTGAACAGCCCCTATGTTTATCAACTATTTTGAACGGTGGATTAATCAGGGTTTTTTATTTTCGATGTGCTTAAGGAATATCAAGCCGCTAGGCGGCATTGTCCGGCATAGTGGATGTAATGCCTTAATCAATGGAGAAAAAAATAAAATTGGACGTCTGCGTTATGCATTCAGAATGACGGACAAGCCGATGAAAATTGTTCCCAATACTGATTCCACTAGTGCAAGGAATCGAAACAAGCTAATGCCTGAATCGGGATTGATACAGAATATACCGAACGGGTTTTTGCTGGATCCGTAAACACCCCATTTTATTGGAAAATATTTCTGGCAGAAAAAAAAGTAAGTCAACTTAAAACGATTCAGTTCCTTTTTTTCATTGCAGTCGTCAAACCGATGCATTTGATAACAGCAGCGTTGTGTTCCGAAACCGTTTCCAGAATCGGTATCATATGTTTGTTTTGGGAAGGATCAACAAAACGAGCTTTCACACTAACGACGGCGCTCATCGATGCGTATCAGCTGGAATGCGCTGTGACCAGGTTCATCTCCTCGAGGCTTGGTCAGTTCATACATTCATCATGATAGAGGGACTTCCTCGGTCGGTATATACTTTCCAGCCTGATGAGTCCGGTTTAGTTTTGGAAACTGGCAGAATGGAACGCAGCTGTCAGCTTTATTCCGTTTACTGTCGCGTGAAGGAGCAGCCTGTTGAATGGCTATGACGTCATTTGATCCAATTTGACCCAATTTCAATAGATGCTTGTAACTTCCTTGATCTTCAGATTGTGAACAGAGTGTTGTACAATAAAGATCTGATATGAATCCAATAGTCTAGAAGGCTCATTATTGATAATAATTACATTGTGGTGTCATTTTGTTGTTCCTTGAATTTTTTTTCGTTTGATGTTAGACGACAGTTTGAAATTTAGTAAAGTGTAGGTGGTATTTGGCATAGTGACAATGCGGTAGTTACTGCAATCACTGTTGTTATGTATATGAGACACGACACCGCATGATAAGAGCGCAGGTTTCCATTAATTCAAAATCGGAATTATTCTACAAAAATGGCCAGGTCATCCCTAGATGGATCAGTTCGCTTTTTTTTCAACTAACCCACAGAACAAACTTTCGACTGAACCCGGGCATTGATGAAATAAAACTCCCAGCACCATCGAACTTTATCCTGCAAATTTACCAGCTGAATGATTCTGGCACGGTCCTGTGCCCCTCAATGTGGTGCAATTAAAATTTGATGTTGAATGAAGAGCAGAACTTTTCTTTCGCTCCACCAGAGATGTGAAAACATAAAAACCTATTACATGTGTACCGATAGTGTCTGCCCTGTTCGGTCGGTGCGGTGGTGGGTGGCTCAGTTCGGCGCAATTCTGGACTGAATACAAACGGCGCTGCTGCCAGCATTTACAGAGACGATGATGATCAATGATCATGGCATATGTAGCTCGATGAGTGTGGTGCTGTGTTTCGCAATCATTTTTAGCCAACATTCCTGATTGTGTTTTATTCCGGCGATTTTTTCCGTCTTGTTGCACTACGTGATATAGAAAATTAACACCATGTTCAGTGCAACCTGGTGCATTTGAGAACACATATCATATCGCACTACTGCCTTCATGGCACGGACGATGCATGGCGCCCGGTTGGCGTGGCACGTACGCAGCTCTTGTCGGATGATGGCGAAGAACGGAGCAGCGTATAGTGAGTGAGCCGAAAGGAACAGAACGGCAACAGCACGTGCCTTGTTCTTCCGAATTTGGAACGTTCGTGCGTGAATAACTGGCTTTGTTGTGCGAAGCGGACGGTGTCGAAATTTGTGTCTCAACTGGCGTATAACTGTATTGTGGATATGAAATCCACAGAAATCCATTTAGTGGTGATGGTGCCTTTCATGTGCTTTGTAACAAGTTTAGGAATTAGGATGGATAAAAGATTCGCTATTAGTTTGAAAGGCCCATCCCGCATTGTGTTATTCCAAAGTTACTGTTTGTGAGCATTCCTAGCGCAATAGAGTTATGAGCATTTATATTGCATTTCACAGACAGCCTGTATGTATGATTATTATGTTATTTAACTTTTTCTCACTAACTTACTCACGTACTTAACCCTTAAAAGGCCGGGACGACAGTCATCCCTTCAAAGTGCTCGTTTTCAGAAAAGCGTTGACCGAATTTCATGACCCCGGACTTTTCTCAAAGGGGATTAGTAGAGCTTTCTTTTGACATAGGTGCCCCTCCCCGCGTTCATGACTTTTGAAAATGTCTGTGTTTTTTCCTTATTTTTAGCTATGTTGGCCAAATTTATTCAGTAACCAAGTGCAATAAAGTTCTGGCGCCATAAAATAAAGTAAATATATTGCGCTTTTTGCACTTTATAAGAGTTCTGCGAGATTTTTTTCTCACAGTCATCTTTTTCTCACACTCAATACACTCAAAAAAGTTTGATTTTCCGTGTATAATATTTGTGTGTGAGTGCTCAATCTGAAAACAAATAGACGTCAAATCATGGCGGGAATCGATTTAGTGTACACGCTTACATGCGACTGACGAGTAATGGGTTATAATTGGGTAAATTTCAGTAACAAAAATCGATCAACCCGAAATGAGAGTGAGTGTGAGAAAAAGAAGCGGGCAAATCACAATCTACACATAACTCTTCAAATTGGTGAAATCGGCAATATCAAGGAGAAGTGATTTTGAACGTTTCCAAGTTATTTGATTATTGTAATTACCGATATTGAAAGCAATATCCCTGTTCTAAAAGTTGGGGTAATATTTCTTAAAATCTGATCACGAAATAAACCAAATTGTGCCAGATAGGAGGGAAAAATATCACAAAAAACTGTAGACATATATGCAATCAATTTTATGTGTTGGAGATACTACAGGTAAACTTCGATATAACGAACATATCGATTTCAAAGTTGTACGTTATATCGAATTGTACGTTATATCGAAACATGAGTAATCATACTTATTTTATACTACTTAAATGTTGTACTATCATGTACTTTATGGGCGAATATTATTTTTTTATATAAAGCTCAGCTAGCAGTGTGAAACAGCTTTTCTTGTGAACAATTCTTACAAACTTGTTCGTTACCAAGAAAAAAGACACGAAGAATTGAATTCTTCATTTTATATCTATATAAAGTGCAAGAAATAAGAAGCTAAGAGGCACATGAAACACAAGGCTTGCTTTTCGTTGCACCGTTTGCATGAATATTCATTGATTGACTATCCGCGATCTTTGGAGGATTTAAACTAGGGCATGATTGGGTATGTAACTCGTCTAATAGAATATTTTCATTGAAATTTAATTATATACGCCAACATTATTCCGATAAAAATCTGATATCACGCCAATCTTGTTCAAATTTATTCGAAATTTCCGGGGGAATTTTTAGAGATGTTCCTGTATAAAAGTCTGGGGAAATGTAGGATTTTTTCATCGGAAATTCTTTTGATAATTTTTTCAGAGATTCCTTTAGGAATTCTTTTCTTCAATAAAACCATACAAAATACCTGAACTACGTACGATATTTTGTTGGATGTATTTCCAACAAAATGTTTGATGGAATTTTCAACGAAATAGTCAAAGATTTCCTAAAAGGATTTCCCAAGAAATTCCAAATGGTATTACCAAACTATTTCCCAAAGGAATTCCTAAAAAATCGAAAACCGAAGGATTTCCGCTGGTATTACCGAAAAACATTCTAAAGGAATTTCCTCATAAATGTTTAAAGAAATTCTGAAGAAAATTCTAGAGGAATTTCCAAGGAAATTCCTGAAAGAGTCTCTGAAAAAACTGAAGAATATCCTAAGCAATTTCCTGCAGAAGGTTCTGAAAGATTTGCTGCAAATATTTCTAAAGAAAGCTCTGGAGGACTTTTTAGAACATCCTGATTTTTTTTTGTAATTTTTATTTATGTCTTTTTTAATTTTTTTATTTTGAATACACTACTAGGTGCTCCAATCTGCCAAGAAAGAAGAGAAAAAGGCGGGGGTGAAATATTAATTTTCAGTGCAAAACGAAAATAAACCCGCTGGCTCTCCCATACTAAAATCCAAGATGGTTGAATAATGTATTTGACAGATTGGAACACCTAGTGGTGTATTCATCTTGTTCTAAACCTAACCTAAAACCCCAATAATTTTCCGAAGGAATTTGTAAAGGAATTCCAGAACGAATCCCCAAAGGAATTTTCGAAGGAATATCCGAAAGAATTACCAAAATATTTTCCGTAGATATTTCTGAAGGAGTTTCGGAAGCTATTTCAGGATTATGTTTAAAATGAATTTGTGAATATATTTTAATATGAATGATTTGAAGAATTTCCGAAAGAATTCCAGGAGGAAGTTTTGAGTTCCGAAAAAAACTCCTGAGGTAGATTCTGAAGTAATTCCTAAAATTCATTCTTTCAATTTTCGGAAAAAATATTGAGGAGGAATTTCAAAATGATTTTTAGATTTATTTCCGAAGTTGTTTCCGGAGAAATCGCTGGGGGATTCCAAAACAAAATCTTGAAGCAATGCCCAAAACAATTCTAGGAGAAATTTAAGAATGTTGGAAGTTCCTTCAGGGGTTTAATTTAAAAATCCTTCAGGAATTTGTAATTATCAGCCCATGCCCAGCGCTATGCTGAGACTCCCTGAACCAATAATGGCTTCAGGGTCGACACGCTCACCTCAAGCAGCTCGCGAACAGAGAACTCCCGCAATCGAATGCAGGGAAAACTACAGAGCTTCACTTTGCGACACTTTATTGACTTCTGTCTTCAAAGCTAGTGAGCTAGTTAACCTGTCTTTAGAGCCCCTCTTCCTGGCTACACCATTTCTTTCATTCCTCTTCTTCCTTTCTTACTTCCTTGGCCGACGACCCGGCAGAGCCCGAGCAGGAGAAATTACCTCAAAAATACCTCATTCTGTTATTGATACCATACTCTGTTACTAACTAGCCTTGCCTAAGAGGTAACATACAAAAAAAAATACCAAAAATTTAAATGCACAATACTTCGGCCTATTGTATCATTCGGCCTTTCGAGGTTCGGCCTTCTGGGTTTTCGGCCTTTTGTACTGATCCCCAATACTTCAGGCATAACATACTCTGTTATTACAATATCAAACGCATCACAAATGAATCGCCTGCTTTGAGCGTGCTTACAGCGGCACACTAGGAGTTAACTTTCTGAAATCAGTATGGCGAAAGGCATCTAAGGATCGATTTCTCAAAATTAAGCACCTTAATCGAAAAAATATTTGGTAGGCGTAGTAGCGGACACCATTCTTCATAACCGGTACCAAATAGTTTTTCATGAAAAGTTCCTAATTTTGAGAAAAGCCGCGTTAGATGTCTTTCGCCATACAAATTTCTGGCGGTTAACTCATGCTGGCTATTTTGCACATATACAATAGCGCCTGGATGTGACAGCGGCGGGTAGAAAATCAGCCACTGCCAATAATTCATTATTATTCGTGTGGTATTGAAATACCTAAGTATGTTATGCCTAAAGTATTTAGGGATATAAATTTTTGGTATTATTTTTTGGTACTTCTTATGCAAGTCTAGTTCATAACAGAGTATGGTATCCAGGTCGTCGCTCCTGTTCGGGAGAGTTCACTGCGGGCTTACCGGTGGTATCGTCGGGTGGCTTGGGAATCTTCCTCGTCCCTTGCTTCGTTGCAACTCGATCAATGAGAAGGCCGATCGACTTTCGGCGGAAACAATACCGGATTAGGCCGACTACGGAACCAGTGGGGTTGTCCTCAACGCCTTTTCTTGTTCCATACACTTTCTTTTCTACTCTTTGACTTCCAACTTTGATATATTTGTAACTTTGTAACATCAGTTCGCTTCAAAATACTTAGGAAAAGTGACCGCATCCCAGGGTCATGACCTCCTTTTCGAGGTCAGTCACCTCGTCTCATAGTATCGACCCAATTACGCCAATTACTCACCCCGGACTACTTAACGAAAGTGCTTCTGGCCCTCTGGTGTTGGGTTGGAGGACTATGGTGAAGGAAATCGAGTTAGGGGTTTAAATACGTACTAACTCTTCTTGAACTGGTGAACAATGGTAGTGAGAGGAACACACGGAAGTTCTTATTAGCATAGCATAGCATAGCATAGCATATGTGATTGTACAAATCGTGGGTGGCTATACAATGCTCAATTGAGCAATCTACTGTATATTGTCGCAAATTGGTACTTGGGATTAGTACCTTTTCCTATACAGTAGCAGTTGTATACCTGGCCACGTCCTTACAATCACGGAAGGAAGGGAAGGAACGTTAGTTCAACATCTACTAGTGAAGATGCAGGGAACCCATACTACCTTCATAGATGTCTCGGGAAGGAAAATTTGTGTTAGTGGGAAAGGTGAATAATAGGGAGCTCTATTCGACAATATAGAGCGTTTTACAATAACAGTATATGCTGTAAAAATAATAAAATATATTCATCAATTTACTTACGAACCGTCCTAAGGAAAAACAAAACAAAACACAAAATTTCGGCAAATCGCGCGATCGTTCTGCTGTCCGAAACAAGAGCCAACACGCACTGAACAAATTAACTTTATTACCGGCCGCGCAATGCAGAACACAAAATTTCGGCAAATCGCGCGATCGTTCTGCTGTCCGAAACAAGAGCCAACACGCACTGAACTAATTAACTTTATTACCGGCCGCGCAATGCAGAACACAAAATTTCGGCAAATCGCGCGATCGTTCTGCCGTCCGAAACACGAGCCAACACGCACTCAGGAACACACGGAAGTTCTTATTACTGAACAAATTCTCTTGCTTGAAATGGTCTTGTAGACAGAGCTAAATCCCGGGTTTTAAGAGTTTTACTGGTGATATTCTAGAAGCAAGACAAGGATGTGGCTAGGGCTCCGATGCATGGCCAAAAACAGTATTACTGTTCTGTTTTCTCAAGACAGGATTGATTTCCTATTGATAAGGAGCGTGCCTTCGATGGGATTGCTCTCTGTGAAGGGTCTAAATAGCGGGACCTTGTCATAATGCTCTCGAGAAAACAAAGCAACAACTGTATCGAAACCGATACTGCATTGCTTATCAATAGTAATGGAGTAATTCGACATGCACTTAAACACTGAGGATTGTAGCGTTACCTACAATAGATTTAATAACTGGTCGCAATGACAGGAAAACAGGAAAAAAATGGTGGAGGAAATCCAGGAGAAATTCCAGATGGAACAAGTTTAGAAAGAATTCTGGAAGGAGTTCCTGAAGGAATTTCTTAAAGAATTTCTGTAGAAATCTAGGAATTTCTTAGCCAATTCTGTTTGGAGTTCCCTCCTAAATTCCTTTCAATTAAGGAATAGCTTAAAAATTTAGGAATAGCTTAAAAATGACTTTAGACGCGTCGTGTTGTCTCCGAATGGAGTGGCGCTTAAGCCGCACGATTTTAAAGAGCATCGGCCAGCGCCGACTACAAAAATGGCTCCGTCGGAAATTCATTCAGGAATTCCTTCAAAAATTCCATTGGAAATTCTTTAAAATAATCCTCTAGAAAATACTTTACGAATTCGTTTCGGAATTTTTTTCAGTTCTCTTTTAGAAATCCATTCTGTAGGAATTGTAGTTTTCTTATATTGGACTTGCTAGCATGACCCCATACGATTATGAGGTATTGTAAAAGAGAATGAATACAGCCATAATAATAACTGAAAAGTGCACGTTGTGGGACAAATTTTCTAACACGATACATAAGACCACATAAAGCCGATATTCTTTTTCGAGTTTGCTCTATATGGCTGTTCCAAGAGAGTATAGGGTCCAATATCAAACCTAGATATTTGAAGTGTGAAACCTTCTCGATCACCTCAGTTCCTACGCATGGATCATTGTGTGGATTAATTTTTTTCCTCGGAGAATGAAATAACATGTATTTTGTTTTACACAAATTCAATGAAAGAAGATTGGTATCAAAATATTTCATAAGCAAATTCATATGACTTGTTATATGTTGTATGATAGACAAAGCATCAGCATCGGGGTAGAAAAGTGCTGTGTTGTCTGCGAATAATTTCGGTATTTCATTTAATGGTAAATTTCCAAAATCATTGATATAAATCAAAAATAAAAGGGGCCCGATGTTGCTCACTTGTGGAACCCCAATATTGATAGACCTTGGAGTATTTCTTGCATCGTTCAAAACTACAAATTGTTTCCTGTCGTTAATTACGTTACGTTACGTTAATTACGGATGATATCATTAGCTATGCCACGTAAATATTCCATAGCGTTCCAGTTTCTGCAAAGGAATATTGTGGTTCAACGTGTCAAATGCCTTCTTGCGATCAATAAAGAAACCTTCCAGATTAAATTTCTGATCAATATTTTTCAACAGAGAAGCTACAAGCTCAACAATTGATGTTTATAGTACTACATCCTTTTCTAAATTCGTATTGGTTTTTCTATAACACATTTATTTATTTATTTGGGTGGTTCTACATCAACAGGCTTCGAAGCCCCAATGATGGTTTGTACATTGACAAAAAACATATATTACAAAAACTAAAACTATCTTAACACCGTAAAAAATCTAGCTCGAAGCACGTCTCTTGATACATTAAAGTCAAACTCTGAAGCCACACGGTTGAATGTCCTCTGTAACCCAGTAATAGCATTATTCACTCCATAATTAGTACGATGAGATGGTGGTCGCAGCATCATATTGTTCCGAATTGCTCGAGGTCTTACATAAATGTCTACTCGTTCAAGAATGCTCGGGCAATCTACTCTGTTTTGGAGGATGTCGGAAACTAGAAGAGCTCTAGCTACATCTCTCCGCCTTGCAAGGGTATCCAGACGAATTAGTCGGCAACGGTCCTCGTAGCTTGGTAGATGCAGTGGATCTTGCCATGGTAGTCGACGGAGTGCGAATCTAATGAAGCGCCGTTGAACTGACTCGATTCTCTCTGCTCCATTGTGGTAGAATGGGCTCCAAATAGTCGAGCCATACTCCAGTATCGAACGCACTAAGGCACAGTAAAGTGCCTTTAAGCAATAAATATCCGAAAACGTTTTTGTTACCCGAAAGATAAATCCCAGACATTTGGAAGCCTTATCTACTGCAAAAGATACGTGTTGCTTAAATGTTAACTGGGAGTCTCGTATTACCCCAAGTCCTTAATTTCGTCCACCCTTTCCAACTGAACTCCAGAAAGAAAATAGTTAAAAACTTGTGTATTCTTTAGTCGAGAAAACGTAATAACTGAACATTTGTCAGGATTAACAGTCATACGATTCTTCTGGCACCAATCGGCGAAGGCATCCAATTGCCGTTGTAGAAACTGTGCATCTACTTCACAGCGTATATTAAAATAGATTTTGAAGTCATCAGCGAAGGATAGCCGAGGTCCCTCTATAACTGCGTTTACATCGTTGAAATATAGGAGAAAGATAATGGGTCCAAGATGGCTGCCTTGCGGTACGCCAGAGGTGATGGGAAACGATGCCGAAGTGGAATTACCTATGACTACTTGCGACTGACGGTCGCTTAGGTAGGACTGGAACCAGTTCAAAAGTGTCCCTTGTATTCCAAACCTCTCAAGCTTTGCAACAGCGATTTGATGGCTGACTTTATCGAATGCTGCTGAAAGGTCTAGGTACACCACATCAGTTTGCGCTCGCTCTAGCATACTGTCAGTCACATAGGAGGTGAGACATAAAAGATTTGATGTCGTTGAGCGTCCCGAGATGAACCCATGCTTAGGTGTCGCCTGCAGTGGAAAAGTAGTCGATCCATCACAACGAGCTCGAAGAGTTTTGAAACAGCGCTTAAGGACGATATTCCACGGTAGTTATCGATTTCTCTCCTATCACCCTTTTTGTGCACAGGAAGCATAAATGCACTTTTCCAGCAGGAAGGGAACACTCCAGTAGCGAGCGACATATTGAAGATCTTAAGCAGCGGGGTTAACAAACTACCAATCGACTTCTTCAATATTACCGATGGAATGCCATCAGGTCCAACGCAAGTCGATGTTTTCAGTTTACCTGCGGCTGCCATTATGGAATCGTCATTGATATTAATAATAGGCATAATGAAGCCTGAAGGCTCAGTAATACATGATGCGGCGTTAATCTGTTCAGCGGTTAGAGTTTCTTGCGAAAAATGCCGAAGAACTTCGATGCGAACTGATCACATATGGCTTGTTGGTCGGATAAAACAGCACCATTCCATTGCATTGAAGAAGGAATCCCATATTCGCTGCGCTGTTCTTTAACGTATTTCCAGAAAGACTTGAAAACATCTACGGCTGACGCTCTTGTAGACATTATTGAGTCGCACGTAGTGGTCTCTAAGTGGTTGACTCTTGTGCTTGGAGTACTTCCTCAGAATCGCTTTTTCTCCTTTTTAACTGCCGGAGTCTAGGTGTCTGCCACGGAGTGCGGTTAACAGATAGGCTTCGCTTGGGAACATGTCTATCTATCACGTACGACAGAACATGGGAAAAAGTTTGAGCTGCAGCATCTACATTGTTAGCATGCAATATGTCATCCCAGTCCAGTGTCGAAAGAATATGGTTCATGCTGCCGATGTCTGCTTTCCAGAAGTCGTAAATAACAGGTGGAATGTCGTCTTTGCCTTCAACTAAGTTGTGTTTCTCGATAATAATGTGTAGTGGTGGATGATGAGCAACCCACTTTACCAACGGCGCAGGAGATAATGAAATTGATGGAGCAGTGTCACGAAGACTAGCAAAGCATAAATCCAGGCATCTGTTATTTTCATTCGAAATATGGTTGATTTGCTGAAGTGTGGCTGAGCTGTAATGGTCCAGAAGACTCGTCGTGCACGAGTTAAACATAGAATGGCCAGCGTCGCAGTAGAGGAAACCGTTGCCAGAATCTCGCCAGCTGATTCCGGGCATGTTGAAATCGCCGATGATGACGATGTCATCAAAGGGCGAAGCTTGGTCCACGATCGAGTTAACTGAATGCGTATGAGCATCGATCAAAGAACTGTCACGCGTTCTATCCGGTGGGATGTAGATGACACAAAAGAATAGCTTGCGGTCTGCAAGGTCTAGCACAATCCATACCTGCTCCACGGTTTTCCAAGCCACGTCTTCGATCACGTGTGCTTTCAGCCCCGGCGAACGGCTACGAGAACCCCACCGCCACGAACTTTTCTGCTATTATGTGGACCGCGATCGCAACGAAACACTTCGTATTGGCGGTCTAATACTTGACTAGAAATAGTACTTTCAGTGAGCCATGTCTCCGTGAAAGCTAACATGTCATAGCAGCAATCTGAACTAGCCACCAAGTAATCGTCCAAACACGAGTTCAAACCACCAACATTCTGATAATATATATTTACCATCCCGTTGGTCGAGGGTCCACGTCCAACAGCAGCTCGATCGATTGTCGGAGGCATGATTGCATCCGCGAAGCATGCTTCTGCGTAGTCTTGATTCGTAGTTGATATGTGGTGTTGATCGGTGAACGAATCGGTCGTTGGCGAGCTATGTTTAAGAGAACAAGCATCAGACAGAAGTACGTGTTCGACAGTTGAATCCAATTTATACTTGCCTTGGCAAGCTGGCTGGAAGACCTCGACACCTGCCTCAACTGCAGGACCGAGACGACTACGATGATCGTTGACAGCGTTTGGCGGGAATCATGCCTATTTAGAAAATCCATGATTCTATTGACAAGTAGTTTTTCAAAGACTTTACTAAACACCGATAAAGTTGAGATAGGACGATAGTTACATGTATTACAAGCATCTCCAGATTTAAAAATAGGCATAACTCTAGCAGTTTTAAGGCAATCAGGGTATTTTCCCTGGTTTAGTATTTGATTGAAGAGTTGAGTTAAAATCCTACCGAATACATTCGCGTTATTTTTGACGGTACTTGCTGGAAAGTTATCGGAACCACAGCTTTTCTTAACGTTTAACTCTCTTATAATTAAATTAACCTCAACGACATCAGCTGGACGCAAGAAGGTTGATTGTTCTAAACAAGATACGGTGCTCAAAGGAATTTGCTGGAATAGAAGCAGCTAAATTTGTACCTATGTTTGTAAAGATTTGGTTAAATATTTCGCATATTTCAAAAGTGTCTGAGATTATTTGTCCTTCATGTTTAAGAACAATTTTCTCAACACCTTTCTTTCTTCCCATGACTTCATTCAAATTTTTCCATAGATTGGCATGACATGTGGTGTCAATAAGTTGCCTAAAATACTTATTTTTGCATGCTTTTTTAGCACTATTTGTTTTATTGGCTACATACTTGAACATATCTCTCAAGTGATTATTGCTTGGATTATTTTTAACTTTTTTTCTATATTTATTTTTTAATTTGATCCATTGCCACACATAATAATTCAACCATGGGCAATGCTTAACTTTAACTTTTACTTTTTCATGTTTAATTCTAGTACATTCGGCAACCATTCTATTATAAGTAGATGTTATTGTTTGGATTGTTTCGTCAACATCTTCATAGCAAGACAAATTATTTAAAAAGTTTGTAAATTGATCGTTTAGTTTAGCTTTGTTTATGATTGTCTTTGTGAGTTCCACACACTCTTTTGAATTGCAAGTTTTTATTGATGAAACTATAATCAAATGATCACTAATATCCGAATAAATAGTATCATTTCTAACATCAACACAGTACTCTTTCCTTATAATAAAATGATCCAAAACATTATTACTGCTAGGGCGAGTTACATGTGAGTTTGAACAAATACAATCATAGGAGTCTAAAAGGCTTCTGTATCGTAGAACAACATTATTATTTATGATATTTATTGGAATGTTTATATCTCCAGCTATGTAAATTTGATGTGAACTTTGAGCTGATAACAGCGTTTCGAGTTCATCGTGGAATCTCGCAAACTCAAACGATGGAGGTCTGTATATGCCTACTACATCATACATAATATTTTTAATGTTTAGTTCTATTTGAATTATATGCAGTCCATCTAAAGTTATATTTTTTACAGTTTTGAAAGTTAATCCATTTCTGATATATATTGCAAGACCACCAGATGATGTATCACGGCAAGCGAAGACAGATTTGTAGTTAGGAATTTTGAATAAGGGACAGTTAACAGATTTCAACCACGTTTCACAAACAACAAAAACATCTATAGGGATAGATTGTATACAATCTAAAAACTCAAGTAAATTATCAAACTTTTGCATATTATTCAAGCCTCGCACATTCCATTGTGCAATATGAAAACAATTTTTGATATTCTCAGGATAAATTGAATTCATCAACACTATCATGATACAGTGATACACATTTATTACATTGGCCATTGTTACATTACATATTTAAAAAAAAAACATACATAGTTACAAACATAGAAACATTAATTATTCACATATCTACCACTACGCTTTCTCTTTGGCGAGGGGGTGCTTCTAGAAGTGAAGTCTGTAGCATAACGGTTCACCAAGTCTTTTAGCTCGTCCCTAGTTCTTACAGCAGGGGGCAGCAGGGACTATGTCCAAGGGCTTGACAATCCCTCCCCAAGCCATCTGCGAGTTGTGGCGCCTGCCTAGGATGTGGTGGGGTTTGACAGTGGGCCCTGTTAAACCTCTATAAAAAGCTGCATGTATCCGCAAGTAGGCTCCACCAAAGCGACCGTGTGCCGCTCAAAGCGCACAAGCTCAAGTCCTGGTGTTAGGTGGGACGCTAAACAGCCCTGACACGACGGCCCTCCGACGAGACAGGAGGTTTGCGCAGGCCCAATAAGCCGCCTTTAAAAACAACTATTACGAACGACATAGAAGATAATACGACTCGATACAATCGGCAACGACCTAGGCGACGAATAAAGGATCACGATTGGAAGCTTGGAACATGGAACTGCAAGTCGCTAGGCTTCGCAGGCTGCGACAGGATAATCTACGATGAATTACATCCCCGAAACTTCGATGTCGTAGCGCTGCAGGAAATCTGCTGGACAGGACAGAAAGTGTGGAAAAGCGGGCATCGAGCGGCTACCTTCTACCAAAGCTGTGGCACCACCAACGAGCTGGGAACCGGCTTCATAGTGCTGGGAAAGATGCGCCAACGAGTGATTGGGTGGCAGCCAATCAACGCAAGGATGTGTAAGCTGAGGATAAAAGGCCGTTTCTTCAACTATAGCATCATCAACGTGCACTGCCCACACGAAGGGAGATCCGACGACGAGAAAGAAGCGTTCTATGCGCAGCTGGAGCAGACATACGATGGATGCCCACTGCGGGACGTCAAAATCGTCATCGGTGACATGAACGCTCAGGTAGGAAGGGAGGAAATGTATAGACCGGTCATCGGACCGGATAGTCTGCATACCGTATCGAACGACAACGGCCAACGATGCATAAACTTTGCAGCCTCCCGCGGAATGGTAGTCCGAAGCACTTTCTTCCCCCGCAAGATTATCCACAAGGCCACATGGAAATCACCTAATCAAGTAACGGAAAACCAAATCGACCACGTTATAATCGACGGTAAATTCTTCTCCGACATCACGAACGTACGCACTTACCGCAGTGCGAATATTGAATCCGACCACTACCTCGTCGCAGTATGTCTGCGCTCAAAACTCTCAACGGTGATCAAAACGCGTCGGAGTCGTCCGCCGCGGCTTAACATTGGGCGGCTACAAGACGGTAGACTAGCCCAAGACTACGCGCAGCAGCTGGAAGTGGCACTCCCAACGGAAGAGCAGCTAGGCGCAGCATCTCTTGAAGATGGCTGGAGAGATATTCGATCCGCCATTGAAGCACCGCAACCGCTGCACTAGGCACGGTGGCTCCGGATCAGAGAAACGACTGGTATGACGGCGAATGTGAGCAGTTAGTTGAGGAGAAGAATGCAGCATGGGCGAGATTGCTGCAACACCGCACGAGGGCGAACGAGGCACGATACAAACGGGCGCGGAACAGACAAAACTCGATTTTCCGGAGGAAAAAGCGCCAGCAGGAAGATCGAGACCGTGAAGAGACGGAGGAACTGTACCGCGCTAATAACGCACGAAAGTTTTATGAGAAGTTGAACCGTTCACGTAAGAGCCACGTGCCACAGCCCGATATGTGTAAGGACATAAACGGGAACCTTCTTACGAACGAGCGTGAGGTGATCCAAAGGTGGCGGCAGCACTACGAAGAGCACCTGAATGGCGATATGGCAGACAACGGTGGCGGTATGGTAATGAACCTAGGAGCACGCGCGCAGGACATGCGACTTCCGGCTCCGAATCTCCAGGAAATCCAGGAGGAGATCGGCCGGCTGAAAAACAACAAAGCCACTGGAGTTGACCAACTACCAGGAAAGCTGTTTAAACACGGTGGTGAAGCACTGGCTAGAGCGCTGCACTGGGTGATTACCAAGGTTTGGGAGGATGAGGTTCTGCCGCAGGAGTGGATGGAAGGTGTCGTGTGTCCCATCTACAAAAAGGGCGATAAGCTGGATTGTAGCAACTACCGCGCAATCACATTGCCGAACGCCGCCTACAAGGTACTCTCCCAAATTTTATGCCGTCGACTAACACCAATTGCGAGAGAGTTCGTGGGGCAGTACCAGGCGGGTTTTATGGGCGAACGCTCCACCGCGGACCAGGTGTTCGCCATTCGCCAAGTACTGCAGAAATGCCGCGAATACAACGTGCCCACACATCATCTAACCATCGACTTCAAAGCCGCATATGATACAATCGATCGGGACCAGCTATGGCAGCTAATGCACGAAAACGGATTTCCGGATAAACTGATACGGTTGATCAAGGCGACGATGGATCGGGTGATGTGCGTAGTTCGAGTTTCAGGGGCATTCTCGAGTCCCTTCGAAACCCGTAGAGGGTTACGGCAAGGTGATGGTCTTTCGTGTCTGCTATTCAACATCGCTTTGGAGGGAGTAATACGAAAGGCAGGGATTGACACGAGTGGTACGATTTTCACGAAGTCCGTCCAGTTATTTGGTTTCGCCGACGACATTGATATCATGGCACGTAACTTTGAGAGGATGGAGGAAGCCTACATCAGACTGAAAAGCGAAGCTAAACGGATTGGACTAGTCATCAACACGTCGAAGACGAAGTACATGATAGGAAGAGGCTCAAGAGAGGTCAATGTGAGCCACCCACCACGAGTTTCTATCGGTGGTGACGAAATCGAGGTGGTTGAAGAATTCGTGTACTTGGGCTCACTGGTGACCGCCGATAACGATACCAGCAGAGAAATTCGGAGACGCATAGTGGCTGGAAATCGTACGTACTTTGACTCCGCAAGACGCTCCGATCGAATAGAGTTCGCCGCCGTACCAAACTGACTATCTACAAAACGCTTATAAGACCGGTAGTTCTCTACGGACACGAGACCTGGACGATGCTCGTGGAGGACCAACGCGCACTGGGAGTTTTCGAAAGGAAAGTGTTGCGTACCATCTATGGTGGGGTGCAGATGGCGGACGGTACGTGGAGGAGGCGAATGAACCACGAGTTGCATCAGCTGTTGGGAAAACCATCCATCGTTCACACCGCGGAAATCGGAAGACTGCGGTGGGCCGGGCACGTAGCCAGAATGTCGGACAGTAATCCGGTGAAAATGGTTCTCGACAACGATCCGACGGGAACAAGAAGGCGAGGTGCACAGCGGGCAAGGTGGATCGATCAGGTGGAGGACGACTTGCGGACCCTCCGCAGACTGCGTGGTTGGCGAAGTGCAGCCATGAACCGAGCTGAATGGAGAAGTCTTTTATGTGCAGCACAGGCCACTCCGGCCTTAGTCTGATGATAAATAAATAAATAGTTCTTACAATTTCAGGTTTAGAGTTCTCGTTCTTTTTGACTAAAACATTCCCTCCTCTACTGGACCAAATATACCTAATCTTCAACTTTTCTTGATAACCTCTCATCTCGTTCAAAAGCTCTAGCGATAATGGAGTCAACTCATCACGTATTGAAACGGTTGTCGGTTTACCGTCGATCGTGAGATTGGAATTGATCGACGTTGACAATATTTTCCCTAACTCTTTCTTTTTCATCAGAATAGTTTCCTTAACTTCTTTATTTTTTAAAACTTCACGGATGGGTACTAAGGCATTTCTTAATTTATTCTTTGAATTTATTCTAGCTACAGATACAAACGCATCACAGTTAACATTAACACCACAACATTCAATTGTTTTTTGAGCAATTACTTCTACATTTTCGTCTGGAGAAAAAGGTATACCCAAGATGACCACATTGCTAATAAGTGATTCACGATTCCCTGTGTCTACCTGATAATCAAGCTTACTAACTGTTTTGGACAGAGATACTTGTGCAGTTTTCATTTTGTCAATTTCTAGCTTCAAAGTTTCGTTATCTTTTTTGAGCTCTTTGAAATCACTCAATATGTTCTCAAATTTTTTAGAGAGAAAATCTTGTGATTTCTCTATCGCAGCTGTAATCTGCTTAACTTCGCCCCTTACATTCTCCATTTCATGTGATACAGCATTTGCAACTGCTCCTTTAAGTTGTTCTGCGAGAGTTTCAACGATTGAGGATTTGTAGTTTTGCATCTAAATTATTCTCTGATAAATGCTAGAACAATTATGAGAGCAGAAATAGTCCCTTTCTTTTATGCGACGGACCGCATTCCCAACTATATTTCTGCACTTATAGTGCGCCTCAGAAAAACAGTACATACAGGTTATTATTTTACTAGCATCCTTTTCTATTTTATGACATTCAACACAGATTATATTTTCGTCATCCATAGCGGCCAGATTAAAACAAAGAACAATTTCAAATCAAAAATAAATAAAATACGACTGTAAATAAAATAAATAAATAAAAAATCATAAGTTCAACACATACTGACAATGGTTCAAACTGGGGAAAAACAGTAACTAATGCCTCGAGCTGATAAAATGAGACTCCATACAATAATGTCATCCCTACATGAATGTTCATAACAATTTAGTAAATTATTTTGTAATAATTAATTAAAATTATTTTTTTAAGTGTACGTAATAACGGCAGCTATCAAAACCCTTCCCAACATATCTTTGGTTACCTGCCAAGAAACGTTATACTGATCTTATTGCATTTCAATGCACTGAAGGTCATCGCAATCTCATTCCTCATTTCTCACTTCTCACTATCAATAATAAATGAAGAGTGAGAAGTGAGACGTTTGTATTCTCATTCCTAATTTCTCACTTTTCAAATGACCTGTTCGGGCAAATGACCGGTTCGGCCAAATTACCCTTTCGGCCTAATGACCCTTCCAGCCTCACGACCCTTTCGGACAAACGACCTTTCAGCCAAACCACTACCATTTCGGCCAAATGACCCCCTCGGCCTAATGACCCTTTCGGCCAATCCGACCATTTTTGAATTGTGAACCGCCCAAAGCCGAGCTTGTCAAGTTTTGACAGTAACATTTCGTGATCTACTCGATCGAACTCGATGCTATATGAAGTGAATTGCGTTAGGTTTGTGGCAACTTGTATTTTCGGGTGAAAACCGTGCTGCTCCGGAGATGTATAGCTTTTGCAGCAAGCAAACAGTGCATCGTTGGCGATAATGTTTTATCAATTATTGAATTATTCGCAGCTCCATCAAAATCTGTCATCGATTCTAAAAAGGTACTATGAATTTGTATAAATTCATTAGTCGGAGCGACAAAGTCTGCTTTGCAGAAATTCAAATCGAATCTCTCAGATAAATCTAAATAATATTGGATCCGATTGAATTTTTATTTTTAAAGTGAGAACCGGATGATGTGCATCGAGGGGAGTTGAAGGTTTCATTGGCATTAATAAGGGAGGGAGCAAGTGGGAGCTTAGCCCTTCCTACAAAATTTGCCTCCCCTAGGATTTGTAAAATTTAATTTTAGTAATCTATTTGCATAATATTTTCGAAAGGTTTGAAAAAGTTGAGGAATAAACTTCTAGTGGTGTTTGGAAGAGGATCATCTTCTAAAGAAGATCAAAACTTTTCATAATCAAAAACAGACGTACATATAAAGGGGTTTGCCAAAATAATCGGGACTGACAAAATTTTATCAAAATTCAAATGACCATAACTCTGTGAGAAATCAACCGATTTCTTTGGTTCTTACAGTGTTCGACGGGAAAATTTATCAAGTTTTAGGAAAATGTTTCAAATCCATGATCACACCGCTGGATATTGGAGATAATCCAGATTTTTTGAGGGCATGGCAAAAATGTTATTTTTTAAGCGCTTGTATTTTTTGTTTGGGTGAAATGTTGACTCTTTATATGTCTTTTGCATAAACTAGAGCTCTTCCTGAGTTGATTGGTATATTGATGTCATAGATCAGACACAAAAAATCTGAGATATGGCCGTTTCCGTGAAATCCGTGAAACCGGTTCCACCCACTGTCGTATGCACGCTAGCGGAAGGTGGGGAGATTTGATCCCCGGGAGACTTGATCACCCCCTGTTTTATCGAGAACTAAAGTAGTTTTGTTGTAGCGTATTTTTTAGTATAGATCCTCTAGACAAATGACCTTTATGTGGTGAATTATTTTTTGGATTATCAGCCTTATTTATTCTGCAGGGCGGTTTGTATGTTTTGACCTTCCTAGAGATTTTTTTATTGGCCACGCAAAGTTCGAGCAACTGTTCATAGCAATGACCAAATGCTTTCGGTTTTTCACAGCACAAAGCCAATAATATGCTTCATGATATGTGTTGAGGAGTAGCATCGATTGTTCTTCCCACTTCAACCCTGGAAAGGTATATTAACTGCGACTACTGCGAGCGAGCCTCCGTTTACATTCGAACCACAATAGTTTCCTTGCTGTCCACTCGTGCAGCAGAATGATCAGCGTATATCAGCACAAGGAGGAAGGCGAAATGCTCTGCTTGTGAACCTTATTGTGAGCTGCGCGGTGATTTATTGATAACTCTTGGATTGCGTTTGGTGATTATCGGCTGTCGATCTGGAAGTATTCTGAATAGAAATCCACCCATCCGTGCTAGACTGGCCCAAGAATTCATCGGAGCTGTGCGTCAAGGACTCATCCTACATGGAATTGCCGAGCTACTGAACCAGTGCGATGGTTTATCTCCCAGGTAAATTACAAAGGTTCAGTATATGTTCGGCCGAAGCATCGAATTCTTGATTCTAACGCCATTTTTCGACGTGTTTCCTTCTTCTACCTCGGAGCAACCCCTCGTTCTGGAAAGGATATCCAGTGGTTCCCAAAAGACGGAGCAGTAGCCGGAGCTGTGTTGGCTTATCCGTTCCCCCTTGGATCAGAATTAACGATTGGACATACAGCTATAGAGAAATATACCACCAGCCATCCCAGAAACCCACGTCAGCAACGTGAGAAGACGAGTGATCCGAAGAGGTCGAGCCATCAGTTACCTGTCCAGGTGAGTCACTGAATGTATATGTCACCGAAGCAGGACGACAGTGACTGCACATTTTTAATAAATTCAATCCTCTTCGACGAATCATTTGTGACTTCCTGAGTGCACTTGTTGCCATTTTACGATAATTGATTTGGATTTTGCTCTGCTACGGGCTTAGCACCGCTGTTTGTTGCTCAGGTGAGTTAACACAGTATATGCCCTGCCGAAGCATAAAATTTGGATATTACACTCTGTTTTCCCTCTTTGATTTCCTGCCTACTTTGCGTTGACGCTAAGCAACAACAACCACCATCGTTCCACATTATTTTAACTACGAGTTGGATTATCGTTTAGGTACAGCCACTTGTTTTTTAACGTAATATACATTAGTGTATGGCCTGCCGTGGCCAGGCTCGTTGGATACTACATTAGTTCCTTTTACTCTATGCCCCTCGTTTAACACACTTGTGAGCTGTGCTGTTGAAAGACTGACGTTATCAATCGACCCTTGGAGATTCAGTGCTCCTGCTTGGTTTACGTGGATTGGTGGCGCATTTCACTGTGCTAGGTAAATATACACAGTATATGCCATCCGAAGTTTGGAATCACGTGGATCACTACACCATTCGTCTTTCTTTCCGTTTCGTGTGCGAATAACTCCAAACAACATGGCGCCCCGTAAGCTGACATCGTTGAAGGCTTTGGTCGTGAAGCTGGGGGAAATTCAACCGACCTGGATGGTATTTGGAAGTTTGTTCAACGCTACGATGAAGCCACCACTGCAACTGATGTCAACATGCGCTTAGAGAGGGTTGGCGAACTTTGGGAGAAGTACGGCGATACGTTGGTGGAGATCAAATGCCACGACGACTACGACGAGGATGATGAGACCTTCAACAAGGATCGCCTTATCTACAGCGATCGATACTACCGCTCGAAGTCATCCCTTACGGACAAGGCGAAGGAGCTACAGGGTCTACCAGAGCAGGACCAGTCAACGCGTGCAAACGACTCGATGGTGCATGGTGTCCTCGACCATGTGCGACTGCCGCAGATCAAGCTGCAGTCATTCAACGGCGACATCGACGAGTGGATTAGTTTCCGTGACTTGTTCACGTCCCTGATCCACTGGCGGACTGATCTACCGGAGGTGGAAAAATTTCATTATTTAAAGGGGTGTCTTTACCAAAGGCTTTAATCGATCCACTAAAGATAACGCAGGCTAATTATAAGATTGCATGGGATGCGCTTACTAAGCGCTATAACAATAGTAAACAACTCAAGAAAAGGCAGGTTCAGTCGCTCTTTAGTCTTCCTTCGATTTCTAAGGAGTCGGTTTCGGAGTTGCACGTTCTAGTTGAGGGGTTCGAAAGAATTGTGCATACTCTAGACCAGGTTGTCGAGCCAGCGGAGTATAGGGATCTCCTGCTAGTCAATCTTCTCACCAATCGTTTGGACCCGGTGACCCGCCGCGGTTGGGAGGAGTTTTCATTCACGAAGGAGCAAGATACTGTGGAATCCGCCGATGCCAGCAGGATCTGAAATCTTCTGTAGTCGTCGCTGTATACGTCCGTCGCGTGCCACTGTCAGTTTTAGAAAGAGGAAGAGTCATGGCTTGCTATGCGCTGATCGATAACCGTCGATGAATCGTGCATAAGGCAATCATTGAACGGGTAAATGAATCCATGTTAATTCATCTGCTTACATACTAGGGGTATACCTTCAAATACACGCCGAATGTAATTTACTCGTACCCCACATTCCCCTTCTTCTCCAGAGAAAAAAAATCAGAACAAAAAGATTGCGTATTGAATTACGTAGTATGATATACCAAACCAAGCTATAGCCTAAGGATTCATCGTATTTAGTCCTCACTTGCATCAATTACAGAAGTTCAGTAATCGCCTCCTCAATATTCAGCAGATTTAATGTCATGTAAAACACCTCATGTTGGCTAAAGCATTTTAAAATGTAAATTGCGATCAAATAATTTCAAAATTATCGATTTTGTGATCTTCACGCCACATTCATCATTCGATATAAATTTATCATGGCCATTTTATTTGAAATACAAACGCATAGCTCAATCCCAGATATAAAACATAACATTCACTTATCGAATTCATCGTCGTACAAACACTAACGATACCCGTTGTTTTCACTAGCTTGGACAAATCATGAGCCAGATATCGGCAGTGACAAACGCCAAAATCGAGCAATACAGATACGCGTGCCACAAGTGATATCTTGACCAACTAATGATTACTTGAATTAGTCCGTAAATCAATGTACGATGAAAATTCCACGAGGGTTACATTTGTTTGTCTGCGGTTTAATCTTATCAACCATCAGCGGTAGCATGTTCACGCACTTGTAACCTTCCATCTGTGCATGTAAATAATCCAGAATGAGCATAACTTCATACAGGATTCGAAACTTGGTCTCATGGTGAAGATTCAATCTCTTACACCTCTCTCTGAATATATCTCGTCTTATCGCAAAGGGTACTTTACTTGTATATACAGTGTTGGTATATGTCCATTCTTATTTGTTGAATCGTTTAATTTCTTTTCTTCTCAACTGTTTGACGAACGTACAGTCACACTTAATATTTCTACTGAACGTCACGTCAGATCTCTCCTCAAACCACTTAATTAGTTACTATGTCTGAAACTCGATTATGCATATGTACAACATGTGTTCGGAAAACATGAGTTCGGAAAAGGTATTGGAGGGTAACCGCCCCTTCGGTGGGCTTTGATCCCACGACCCCAGTAGGATCCATTTTTATTTCAGAAATTCTTCCCAGACGTCCTACAGTGTGGTATACAAGTTCCTACTGGATGTCGAATTTAGTCTTTCTTTTTCTCTCACACAAACTTTCCCATTGTTACCGAATGGTAACATTTACTCAATGCACGACTAGTGTGTTAATGTAGGGAGACTATTGTAAATTTAGCAACCGTCATTTCAACCCGGTGTGCGATACATCAACGGTGTATCTCTGCACTGTGGGTGGCAGCTGGATTTAGCTACCAAATGTAAGCTACCACGGCGATGCGGAAATGTTCGCCGTTAACCCACACTGGGTAATCCTGGCTACAGAGGACAAAAGAAGGGAAAAACGACGATAATTCGATAGAAGACACACAACCAGTTTGGAAGTGATTAACCCGAAAGTTTTGCAGCAAAAAAGTTTGCAAGTTTCCCAATCTTGCTTGGGATAAAATCGGTTGTTACCAACCACAGACATTATTTGGTACGAACGTCGCGCTAAGAAACCATGAATTGGAAGTCATCGCGAGTGAGTGGAATTTTGCAACCACAATAACGTACCTAATCTCCAAATTGGAAAGCTCCGGGATCTACGCGCCTTTCCCAAACCAACGAACGTTCGGCGTCCTTGTGCTAGCCTGCGGGCTGCTGCCGGCTCAGTTTCCAGCCGATGAAAGTAAGTGGAAATATCTACGCGCCCAACCTCCCTTGGGCACCGGCACGTTTTTACCCGAAACCCGACTCTTCGTCGTGCGCCACCGTTGTCGGCGTTCTGTTATCAGATTCAAGTTCCGGCAGGTGAAATTTTGTTCAAGCATCTCCGTGTCCAACCTACTACCTAGAGTGCATCGAAATCTACTCGCTCCTGCCCGACGCTTTATCGAGCGACGTCGTTACCGGTTCCCGCCAACTGAGGTGACCCGACCGCCATCTTATCATCGTCATTCTGCTACCTCGTGTGAGCTACTAGCTCCATCACCCAAACCATGGGTTGTTCCGAACCTACGGTCTTGCCATACTCGTCAAGAAAAACCAAGAACGTCCTCGAACTTGCAGTGTCCGTAACCGTCAAGTCCATCTTCCTGTCGATAACCAGCGCAGCTAATGCGATGCTTTCGGTGTGTTAAACGACGTCTCCACCGACCAACAGTGAACACCCTCGCTCGCCTTGATAGCCCAATAAATTTATAAGGTAAAGTACCGTGTTTTAGGTAGGATGCCCACCATTCAAAAATTCCCCACGCTCACACGTCCTGGGCCCCTGGAGAAAAGAGGCCTTCTGCGCCCACCCTGGAAGCTGCCAGACCACCAGCTTGGGGTCTAGGCTAGTCCCCTTCCGGGATTGCAAGAACTACCGGGGCCATAACGTTTCACAATAAACCCGTCTCATTGCAAGAATACTCACAGACATTCCATTGTTGTAAATGTTTCTACCAAACATCCCGTTTGGTTTCTTTTTTTTTCTTTTTACAATGAGCGTCCCGCCTCAATTCAGAAATGCTCACAGGCATCCCGCACTGTGTTCCTACCAAACATCCCGTTTGTTAATCTTCTCTTTAATCTCTTCACAATGAGCGTCCCGTCTCAATGCAGTCATACTCACAGGCGTCCCGCACTGTGTCCCTACCAAACATCCCGTTTGGTTTCAATCTTCTCTTTACAATGAGCGTCCCGCCTCAATGCAGACATACTCACAGGCGTCCCGCACTGTGTCACTCCAGAAAAAACTCGCATTTCGAAAAATACGAAAATTCTTTTTATTTCGAATGCTGCACCCATTAATTTTTAACTTACCAATCTGCAGCCAATATTGTTTTTCATTGGCATTTTCCTTTTTTAACGAATTGCCAATGAATCCTGGCCAGGATCGCCAAATGTGGAATCCGCCGATGCCAGCAGGATCTGAAATCTTCTGTAGTCGTCGCTGTATACGCCCGTCGCGTGCCACTGTCAGTTTTAGAAAGAGGTAGAGTCATGGCTTGCTATGCGCTGATCGATAACCGTCGATGTATCGTGCATAAGGCAATCATTGAACGGGTAAATGAACCCATGTTAATTCATCTGCTTACATACTAGGGGTATACCTTCAAATACACGCCGAATGTAATTTACTCGTACCCCACAGATACTTTGGAGGATCTGACGGAGTTTCTGCAGCGAAGAATTCGTGTTCTTGAGTCGCTTCCAATGAAGGCGGCTTAGTCTAGGGGTGCTCAACCGTGGCAGCAACAACCCCAGAGGCAGAAGCAGTCCACAGCGAAGGCCAGCTACAGCACGATGCAGTCATCGTCAGGAGCACGATGTGTGGCATGTAAGGAGAGCCACTACCTCCATCAATGTGGCGTGTTCCAACGTATGTCGGTGACTGACAGAGATGCCCTGCTGAAAACCCACTTCCTCTGCAGGAATTGTTTTTGAGTGGGTCATTTGTCCAAGGAGTGCCAGTCCAAATTCTATTGCAAGAATTGTAAGGGTCATCACCACACTTTGGTGTGTTTCAGGTCGGAGAAAAGTAGTTCTGCAAAGGTCGCAGCGGTTGCTAGGGGCAACCATCCTTCAATCCCAAAGGAGTCCTCCGGAGTCAACGAAGCTTCTGGTTCGGGTTCTCCTCAGGTGGTCAATATGGCGGCCACCGACATTTCGGTTTCTGGTGCGGCTCACCAATATTCTTCGCAAGTTTTACTGGCAACTGCTATCATCGTCGTGGAGATGACCAAGGTGGAAGATTTCCTGCTCGCGGTCTCTTGGATTCGGGCTCAGAGAGCAACTTCATCACGGAGCGACTGAGTCAACGGATGAAGACACAACGAGAAAAGACATTTCAGTGCGTGGAATCCGTCAAGCAGGAACCAAGGTCAAATACAAAATACAAGCAGTGGTGCGATTGCGAATTTCTTCTTTCTCGCAAGCAATGAACTTCCTCGTTCTTCCCAATGTAACGGTTAATCTGCCAACTGCTACAATGCGCACGGAGGGTTGGTCGATACCCCCAGGAATCAAACTGGCAGATCCCGCTTTCTTCGAGTCCAGCAGGGTGGACTTGGTGCTCGGTATCGAATCCTTCTTCGATTTCTTCGAAACCGGTCAAAGGATCAACCTAGGCAACCAATTGCCGACGCTGAACGAATCGGTTTTCGGATGGGTAGTGTGTGGAGGTTTATCCAATTCTCATCAGGATCTGCACATTACCTGCAACGCTTCAGCAACAGAGAAACTGGAATCTCTGGTTGCCCGGTTCTGGTCTAGCGAAGAGGTTGGATCGGTGAAGGTGCTCTCGCTGGAGGAAAAACGATGTGAGAACCTATTCCAAAATACAGTCCTACGGAATCCTGATGGAAGGTATACGGTCACACTCCCAAAGGAAGAAGGCGCTATTCAACGGTTGGGTGAATCCAAGGACATTGCAATCCGGCGTCTTCAAGGTACGGAGCGACGGCTGGCAAAGAATTCCAACCTACACAAGAGCTACCACGAGTTTATGGCGGAATATGAGTCGTTGGGACACATGGAAAAGGTCACCGGCGCGGCCTCAATGACAATACGGCGGTGCTTTTTACCCCATCATCCCGTTTTCAAGGAGGACAGTACTACTACTAAGGTCAGAGTGGTGTTCGATGCCTCTTGCTCAACTTCATCAGGCGTATCGCTGAACGACGTGTTATTGACTGGACCAGTAATACAGGATGATCTGAGAGCGATCATAATACGTAGCCGTACCAAGCAAATTATGCTTGTTTCTGATGTCGAGAAGATGTTCCGGCAGATTTGGGTACACCCGGAGGATAGGCCTCTGCAGTGTATCTTGTGGCGCTCCAATCCTCAGGACGACACCAGCGTGTATGAGCTCAAGACCGTTACGTACGGTACCAAACCGGCGCCGTATTTAGCCACACGAACCCTAAAGCAACTAGCGGTGGATGAAGAAACGGTCTACCCCCTCGGATCACGTGCGATCAGCGAGGACACATACATGGACGATGTTATCACGGGAGCAAACACGGTGGAAGAAGCTTGCGAATTGCAGAAACAGCTGATCGAAATGACGGAAAAGGGTGGTTTCAGACTCAGGAAGTGGGCATCCAACAATCCAAAGGTCTTGGAGGGACTTCCTGAAAACAGTTTAGCGATTCGGGAGGGGGACAGTATCAACTTGGACCCGGATCCGTCCGTCAAAACGCTCGGGCTTATCTGGATGCCGAAGAGTGATCAACTGAAGTTCAACTTCAACATCCCATCGGAGCGACCAAGTCAGAAGTTCAGTAAAAGAGAGGTACTCTCGGTTATAGCTACGCTATTTGATCCCTTAGGATTGCTCGGAGCAGCAATCACAACTGCAAAGATTGTGATGCAGTTGCTGTGGAGATATCGAGACGAAGACGATCGTGCGCTGGACTGGGACCAGCCAATACCCTCGACGGTGGGTGAGATGTGGAGGAAGTTACTTGGACAGCTTCCTATATTAAACGAAGTCAAGATTGACCGCTGCGTCATCGTTCCCGTTTCGGTTTCCACGGAGATTCATTGCTTTTCGGATGCCTCCGAGAAGGCGTATGGATGTTGCATTTACGTAAGGAGTGTAGATGCAGTAGGAAGGACTAAGGTGCACCTTCTCTCCAGGCTTCCAGAGCGCACATTGCGCATCGTGAGCCACATCAAAATTTGTTGCACGATCACAGTT
The DNA here is from genome assembly GCF_024139115.2 of Armigeres subalbatus. Lineage (NCBI taxonomy): Eukaryota > Metazoa > Arthropoda > Insecta > Diptera > Culicidae > Armigeres > Armigeres subalbatus. The sequence goes on along the minus strand of NC_085141.1, from coordinate 266,075,275 downwards.
AGTTCGTGTAGGTGAGATGAGATTTTTGCGGTCTCTCTGTAATTCTCTCTGTCGCATCTCACGTACATGACATTATGAGTGCTATGCGATTGATTTACGCATCGCATTCTACGAAGAATGTGCATCATGCTACCGTTTCACATGCGACATATCATGAGACACTGCTCATGAGGCAGTCACATGTGCTGCCTTGAGCCGTACGACTGTCGACCAGCTTTGTTTATTCCTACCTACTCAATTCGCGTTGAAGTGAACGGAAGAGAACTGAACGCGAGCGGTATGGTGGTGGAATATGGTGAGTGTAGGCTATCCAACCATGTTTTGAACCAAAATGTAGGCGCTTGGCGTGTCGTTGGTTATAATTATCTTAATTATGCATAGAAACATTTTATTCCAGCAAACCTGAAAGCATCTTAGAATTACTCTATTATGATTAATCTCTTTGAAAAAACCTAATAATTACATAACTGAGCTCATGCATGAAATATTGTAAAACTCAATAAGGAAGCAAATTTGGTTACCTGTACATCATCTTGCATTGGATTAGTAACTGTGTGAGAATCGTCCTAATTATCGATATGAAAATTGTTTTTTTTTTATATTCAAAATGTAAACAAATTATTTCCGCCGGGCGCTTGCAATACGGCCAAAATTTGGCGTCAATAACAAGTTCAAACCACGATATAATTTAGTTCAACTCATTATCAGTTTACTCCTTGCATAAAAATTACAATTTACTCTTTCATGAATTATTTTTCGATTCTACGATTAGGTCAATCGATTCAAGATAAAAATGGCTTTTGTCTGATATACTGAATTTACTCCTGTGTTATGATTTCCTATCTTTCGTTAGTTTATGTTATTTGTTATTTCATTTTATTTATCTTTATTTTTATTTGTTATTGTTATTTTTCCTATCTTTCGTCTCATCTTTTCACCTCGTAATTCTGGAACTGAGAATTTCGGTTTTCTGTTTTTTTTATGTAACTGTAAATGATACTTTTGGTACGCGTGGTACTTTTTCAAAGTCATATCTGTTTAGGAAAACAAATTCACATCTATGATTGAAATGAAATGTTTAAATGAACCTTATCGCTTCCTGTGTTTCTGACTTTGCTATTCATACTGTTTTTGGGTTATTCTCTACCAAAAAGATACTTACTAATTTTGACTGATTTCAAAATGGATCAAACTATGATGCACAGCAAAAAGTATTGGAAATTTAGCGACATGAACATATATAAACAATTTAGAATACAAACAAATAAGCATTCGATTGTCAATTGGATGAGCTTGGATTTTACAAACTACACAGATAAAAATATGTTGTGATTTTAAATGTTTTTTAATGCACATTTTTGGAGCATGCAAATAAAAATAAAATTTAATCGATTTTGCAGTTCTTCAAATTCTAAATAAATTCAAACTGTCCTAGCTTGTAAAGTTTAGTCAAATTTAATTGAATATCGAATGTTAATTCGATTGATGGGATCAGCTGCATTTTCACACGTCGTTGAATTTTAAAAACTATTAGCTTTGTAGCACAGTTTGAACTCATTTAGATTTAAAATATCATCAAGATCAATTCATATTACCTTTATTAGTATATTATTATGTTTATGTATTTTATCTTATTGCAGACATAATGACAAGCATGTTAACAAAAAGAATCAGTTTTCTTTAAGATCTTTATGACATAAATTATTGTTTGTGTAGGGCAATCTGAAATATGACACAAAACACCTTTGCTACTCCATGGAGTCTACAAACGGTTAAAAAACAAATAGTTCAGTCATAACTACATTTTGGCTTTTTTGCATTCTTAAATGATATTGTATTTTACAAGCTTGTTCATTACCGCAGTATTTTACAATCATACACTGAATGTTATTGAAGTATCAACATGATTTTTGAACATAGGACTACAATTGTCGAGTTTTATTTAATTTAACATCATCAATGTCCTCAGAATACTTTTTGATCGTTTTGATAGCCCATTAGGCGCAAAATGTGAGTAATCGGGACATTTTACGTCGACGTCGTATATACCACCACACATCCCGAGTAGCACACATGTTGCAAGTTAGTTACCGCTACTTATATGTGACCGAATTCGGTTACATTTCTCGCTTAACTTTTCAAAAGGACCTAAGTAACATTTTTTTCATGAATTAATTTGAGTACTGCAATCAAAAGCTTTCATGTTTTTCTGTTGATTGCGCTATTCAAATTAATTCATGAAAAAATTGTTACTTAGATCCTTTTGAAAAGTTAAGCGAGATTTAAGTTGCTGTAACCAAATCTGTTCAAAATGTGCTACTAAGGATGCTCCAATTTGATGTTTTCATTTAATGGAATGCAGAAAGAATAAAAGCCTACCCAAGTAACGATTTCGGTTTTATAATGCTTTTGAAGCTGAAGTAGGGGCCTTCCTTAGTCTAGCGGTAAGATACGCGGTTCAAGTAAGACCATGCTGAGGGTGACTTGCTTCCCGGGACCGGTCTAGGCAATTTCCGGTTTGGAAACAGTCTCGATTTCCCTGGGCATAAAAGTATCATCGTATAGTCTCATAGTGGGGGATGTAATGCCAACGAAGAGAAGAGAACAGAGAATGCTTTTGAAGATTTAAATTAACTATTAAAGTATGCTATAACATCGTAATTATTAAATCAATGTTACTAGGGTCTTCAGACTCCAAGCTTTTTTCACTTTATAAAAAGTAACTTGATATTGAAGTTCCATTTATCCAGTTCCAATTTATCTTCATTCCATATGATATCAAGTGTAAAAGTTCGTAATCTGAAAAGGTTATACAGTAAAAATGATGGAATTTATTGACGGACCACTACTGGCGCAGCCGGTGACTGGTATGCGTTGAGAAAAATGGTTCTATTTAAAATATCAAATTATTGTTATTGATGTCCAAACAAAAGTCTGAAGTGGAAATACTAGAATAAAAGATCGGCGAAAACGCTATCTTAATTCCAATCGAACTGTCAAAAGCGGTTACAGCTCGACATTTTTCATCCATAAGAGGCAAGGAAAAAGTTCAAGTGATGTCAGTATTATTTCCACGATTGTATACGGTTTCCATTAACCCGTTTCGGCCCGGGTTACGATTTCAAATTGTAAAATCCACCGTTCTCTTGTTTTTCGACCGATTGGCATGAAATTTGGAGGAAAGATGCATAAAACCCTATATTTTTGTGTGGATGTATTGATTTGGTGATTGGGTCCTTGGGTACGGTTTTATCGAGGGGGTCCCCTGGGTCAAATGGGGTCAAAAATAGGTCAACTTCCTTTTAATCGTAGATAATTAGTAGTAATTGCTCTCAATAATGATGCAATCGTTTTTATTCATCATTTTGCAATAGAAACTGCACGTTTGGACCTCAAAAATCCGGTTACAGATGTTCCGGGAACCTGGTTCCCCCAGGGAAGTGGTCACTTTTTTAAATGTTCTGAATCCCAGCTTGCGACACATCAAACTTCATGATTTTGCAACACAAATATAATAGAAGTCATTCGCAGAGCATCTGAGCACATTAGCCACTTCCGGAGGTTCCCTGGGAACCTGGTGCCCCAAGGGAACTGGTCACTTTTCTCCGATACTGTTTTCTCCGATACTGTTACTCAGATTTAAGTATCTCTATCCTATTAGTTTGGAGTAATGAGCCACCCGACTAAAAATGACTTCATTATTTAATCTATGAAAGTAATTTGTATGCGTTTTGATCGCTCTTGCTCATTTCAGGAGGAAATTACTCTAAGTAAATCTATACACATAATGCTCGCATTTAACATCGGAAGATATAAAACTGAAATTTAAATGATTGATTACTTTTGAGCGTCTGGTTCTCAATTAATAGTAGTTTGTGCAACTAGTTGCAAAAAGATTTTTTTCAGCACAAGTTGAACATTTATCCATCGAGGCTTGCCGAGTGAATATGATAGATTTGGACCAAAACGGTCCAATCTGATTGACTTCACATGGTCATTTTTGCTTAAAAATCATGTTTGCTGAAAACATTCATATTCCTCGTTACCATGCTATATCGCATAGCCCAGCAAACCATAAAGGGTGAGATTATCCTGCCTTTGGAGAATTTTGATGTTATGTCCATCAAACTTGTTACGCGACGCATAGAATACATGATTTGAACACTCACCCAAGCTAATTCAGTAAAATGTTATCATGTAACTACTGTTGGATGGAAAAAAAAAGTTGGATGTTGGTTTTCCATTATAGCACCCAAATGAGTGCTATAATGGATATTATGCAACTCATTTGGGTTGCATAATGTTCAATAAAGCAATCTTTTCATTTGTATGGAAATGTAGTTTGTATGGAAAAGTAGGCCGTCACTTAAACACAAACTGTAAACCAGTAAACCAGGTGTTATTCACCCCTATTCTTGTTTACGGACGAACGAAACTTTCGAACGAATGCAGTTCGTTCGAATCGTTTCCCCATTTGCTTTTGCTGGCGTAAACGAGAATGCGCATTAACTTTCGTTCGTAAGCTTCGAAAGTTCGTACGTAAACAAGAATAAGGGTGATTATCCGGATTTGCAAAAAAATGTTAACCTCAAACATGATCAGGCCAGGACACAAAGTGTTTTAGAATTCTACGGCACCCCACAGAATTTTGTCGTTGGTTGAGAAAATCAATCTCCGAATATTTTAGCGTAATCGGTTGTTGCATAAGGTGGCGCATTTGATTTGATTTTTATATGGGGTTTTCAACCGAAAAATATAAGAAAACACACCTCTCTCACTCTTTCGTTCTGGAAACTGGCAAGGGAAGTCTAATTGAGCCTAGAGTTACAAAAAGAAGGAGCTTGCATATTGAAGAACAATTCCTCAGAACATTGTACGTTAATTAAATGATCATTTTTTTTTAAATTTTCGTATGATTTATTCATTGGCGTAAATAAGGGGGGCTAGGGGGGGCTTAGCCCTCCCTAGAAAAAAATTAGCCCTCCCTAGGATTTGATAAGTTAGCAGTGATATCAGTTTTCAACATATAGCATAATGAATTACCGTAAAAGTTTAAAGACTAAAGAGTTATCTCTCATAATCACTCTATCATACTTAATGAAACGAGTGGAAGAAAAATTAGCTTGTTTCTGAATTCTGAGAAAGATTCCCATCAGCATCCGAGACGGATTCTCATCAGAATACGAGAAGAATTCTCACTTCAATCTCTAAAGAATTCTTTTCGGATTCATCGAAGTATTTCAATCGTAATCCAGAAGAATTCCTACTGGATTCTTTCCAGTATTGTTAAGGTCACTCCTGACGGAATCCAAGATTAAAAGTGCTCGCGTTTTCGGGGGCACACCACTCGATTCAGAGGCGGCGCACAACTGTCATTTTTGTTTATTTAGCTTTGCTGCGTCGCAGCATGCGTGAAATAATAAAAATGACAGTTGTGCGTTGCTTCCGTATCGAGTGGTGTGCCCCCGAAAACGCGAGCACTTTTAATCTTGGATTCTGTCAGGAGTGACCTTAAGCAATACCCTTGGGAATCTGTGAAAAATACCCTTTGAAATCCATGTAGGATTTGCTTAAGAATCTCTCGATCCTTCGGCGATTTGCTTCGTAATCCTTTGAAGATTTAATTCGGAGTCTCTCGACGTTTGCGAATGATCTGCGTTGGGATCTCTAGACGATAAGGAATCCGGCTGACGATTAGCTTCGGAATCCCGCGAAGAATTGCTTCAGAATCATTCGACGTTTCGTTTCGGAATACATCGACGGTTTGCTTCAGAATTTCTCATAGATTTTGTTCGACGATTTGCTTCGAAATCCTTTGATGATTTGCATCGAATTCCCTCAACGATTTGCTTCAACATCCTTGGAGGATTCCCTTCGGGAGTGCTGGAGGATTCTTTTCGAAATAACTGAAGGATTAATTCGGAGTCGCTTGACGATTCGCTTCGAAGTCCTTCGACGGATTGCTTCGGAATCCTTCGACGATATGCGTCTTCATCCCTGGAACATTGCTCATGAAATACCTGGAACCATCATACAGGAATTCCTGGAGGGTTTTCGACGAAATCCCTGGAATATTCCCCTTCAAATTCCTGAAATATTCCCGTCGAAATTCCTGGAGGGTGAAGGATCCCTGGTACATTCTCGTCGGAATACTTGAAATTTTTCCGTTGCAATTCCTGAAATATTCCCTCCGAAATCTCTGGTGGATTCCCTTCATGATCCCTGGAGGCTCCCATCGGTATTCTTGAAGGATTTATGTCGAAATATCTAGAGATTCCCGTCGGAGTCCCTGGAACATTCCAGTCAGGATCACTAAAGGATTTTCATCAGAATTCTTGGAAGATTCTCGGCGGAATCCATGGAAAGTTGCACTATTTTTGCCTTTCTCGTATACTTCTCGTATACGTAAAGGCTATATGATCGCTCCAAAAACAAACTTTTTATAGAAGTCCCGGAGACCCATAGTGTTATATACCGATCGACTCAGCTTGACGAATTGAGGTGATGTCTGTGTGTATGTGTGTGTGTTTTTGTGTATGTGTGTATGTGTGTCTGTGCGCACCCACCTAAAAAAATGTCACTCATTTTTCAGGCACAGAACGCAGGATACTCTACCATTGTTTCCTATTGAAAATTGGTCAGATCGGACTATGGGCTCGAAAGTTATGGCCAAAATACCACTTTTTTGTAGAAAAATTGAGTAAAAAAATGTCACTCATTTTTCAGGCACTTATCCTTAACCGATTTACTCGCAACAAGTTGCATTCGACGCAGGATACTCTATCATTGTTTCCTATTGAAAATTGGTCAGATCGGACTATGGGATCGGAAGTTATGGCCAAAATACCACTTTTTTTAATAGGCACCATCACCGCTAGGTGGATTAATCAGGGTTTTTTATTTGAGATAGATAGAATATTTATGAAGTATGCAAATATATCCACTGCCTGACGCTAGTCGAGCGCAATTAAACAAACTGTGAGTTGTTGCTCACACGTGCACATGTGCACGTGCTTGAGAAAAGAGAATAAGTGAGAGAGAATGAGTGTGATGGATCCGCAATTGCCTTAGGTGATTGGACTGCATTTGTCACATTACCGCTGATAACTTGATGAGATGTTAAAATGTTCGAGAATTTTCAAAAAGAGGGTCAATTTCGAGAAAAAATATAAAGGGGCTATAGCCCCCCCTAGGCATCGGAGGTAGTTACGCCAATGGATTTATTAGAAGTTGGGTTGTGAACCTTCGAATTCGTTGATTGCCATGAAAAACATGCGCATGATAGCAAAGGTGGTTGTGATATGTGATCTGGTCGGGGTTCTGCTAAATCGCACCTATGACAAATTTCCCATTCTTTCTCCCAAGTATATACCTAATCCAAATGATCACAAATTGTATCGGATATCCCTCAACCCCATAACTGAGAATATCCTAACGGGTGGCCACTAAAAAGCGGGAATGGGAAGAATGGCTCGCGAAGAAAACTACATAGCAGTAGGGGAAACTGTTTTCTCGAAACCTAATAACATTTTAATACCACTGATATGTGTAAACAGATCCGTTAGACAGATAATTGAATCTGAGTAATATTTGATGTTAGTTCCTTTGCGTATATGGGTTTTAGAAAGGTTTTATTATTTTAGCGTTCTCAATTCTTTTTTTCTGCAGAGATAAAAAGTTTAATAACTTTGAATATATCCAACCAAAACGTGTCAAATTTCTACTGGACGTAGTTTTAGTATTGCAGGATTGAATAAGCTCATTAAATTGATTATTGCTCATTTCACACTCAATGGAGAAATAATCCAAGACAAATACTCAACATGGACACACTTGATCCCCCACAGTTTGGACACACTTGATCCCGATATTGCATATATTTAGGCCTTTGTTGTATTCCATTGCATTTGCGTATTATTGAATTATATGCAACTTATTGATATGTTATAATTATTTTCTGGTTTAATAGTTTAAATAGATTTATTCACTTCCTTCAATTTTATTATTCAAGCACGCGCGTTTTTTTAATTTGCCAATAGCCTAATCTTATTACCTAGAACAAAGTGTAGTTAACATACTTAACTTTGATTAGTTGTATTAAATACGAGTAAATTAATCAACATAATGTTCAATCTCAGATTAAATAAAGGTTTGAAAATATTCAAGGGGGTGTTCACCGGGTATAAAATCAGTACTGTTAGATCTACTATTCAATTGTACTTTCTCTTTCCAATGGGGTAAGTTTATTTAGAATCACTGTTTTAATCGTATTTTATCGCAAGTCTTCTTATCTGTCTTCCCAAAGAACGTTTAACAATAGGCTAATCCTACCGATTCTATTCAGTATTTTAAAAGAAATCCAGTCCAGCATTTGTTTACTATGTAGTAGTATACACGTAAATAGAATGTTTCTAGCAAGCGCGACAGTACCACGTTGATGTACACCCAGGTTATTTTACACGGTTTGGTTTTAGTTGTTCAAGACCTTCAGCGTCAATGAAACAAATAGTTAACCCAACGAAAAAAATCACAATAAATCAAAGAAAATTCAGAGGTTATTTAAAAAGCTGTGAAAATTCAAGTTAACCGAGAAATTAATGAATTCCAACCGCGTAAAAAAAACCTGGGTGTATGGAGTCACCAGCCTGGTATGATCACGGTCGTGGTATTGATAGTAGTCTGGCGACCGCGATACATCACAGACCTTTTTTGTTGGTTCCGAAATAGTCACTCTGCGTCTGCGATATTAAGCACTGGGCATGGGTTTTGAAGTGCGGCTAGTTTTTAAAATTAGAAACAGGATAATTAGATTTAAAAGCAATAAAGTAAAGGTATATTTAATACTTATGTATCGATTATCCACTTTTGGTTTCATAACTGTATCAGTCACACGAAGAGATCCTCTTGAAAACATAATGGTTGTCGTAATTATGACATCTGCCTTTCAGTGGAGCGGATCGATTGCATAAATAATCATCAGCATGTCAACTTTGTTGATAATTCTCACTATTACTCTATTCGAGAACCAAAATACTTGCCTTACTTAATATCAATGTTTTTAATACGTTAGACTATAAAGAATTGTTAGGGTTTGAAAATAAACCAATTTGGGCTTTCATCAGACTTGAAAGAACCTAAATATGATGAACTCATAAAGGGATCAACTCCCCCCGATATGGGGATCAAGTCTCCCGCAAGTTTTGAAAATGCCAAATTTTCCATCTTTTGGGAAAATCGATTTTTTGATAACTTTCATGAAAAAATAAATGCTTCCAATGATGTTTTTGAATAACTAATTAAATTGCTCAGCAAATCCATCTTAAATCGCATAATTTTAAGCATTTTACATCGAGAAACATCCGAAACAAAAAGTGGGGATCATGTGTGTCCAGTTTCCCCTACAGTTCAATCTGATATACGTTATATAAAGAGTTGGGCTTAGTCTTTAAACTTAGATTGATGAATAATATCATGTAATCCGTGGTCCGCCGTGCGGCGTTGTTTTAATCTTACATGTATCAAATGACCGCTGGACGGATGCCATTTCCGAATGATGCTTCCTATCCTATTGATGAGTTGCTCGTGTATCTGGCCTATACAATGAAGCTCAGTAGACCAAAAATCCTTTAATAGTTTTCGAAACATTTTCACGCTTAAAATTGTCCACCGTTTATCTTTTCCACAATCCTGTTCGCTTGTAAAAAATGTACAATGTGCGCCGCAGTACTTCCTCTTTCAACGGCATGTTGTAAACAACTGAACATGCTGGAGTAAAAGTGTGTGGGCGACAACTTTCTGCATATTCTAAGGATTCGTTCACATATGAACATTTTTTTAGGAAAGCATTAATGTTCTCATTGATAAGTATTGAAGTATTGAAATTCCCGTTTTTTAGTGACCACCACTTACAGCAATAATGTACGCTTGAATTGATGTGGTCAAAAAGGTGCTTGATGCGGTTTTGCGGAACCCCGTTCCCCGACGGGGTCACATATATTAAAACGCGTGCGAAATCAAATCAATGAGTTTCAAAGTACAAAATCCAGCTTCAAATAAATCAACCGAAAACTTAAAAAATGTTCATTTAATCATAATAGGTACGTACAATTTTCTGTGGAATTGTTTTTCAAAATACCAATTGCCAATTTTGCAAATCAGGACTTAATCCGAACGAAAGTGCGACGGAACGAATTGTGTGTATGATTGAAGCTACTCCAACATTCTCCCATTCATCGATATAGTACCCTAGTAGTTCATAACGAAGATGGCAAAGCATAGTAGAGAAGCACATGAGATATCTCAATGCGCTGTTGCACATGAGCTTGTCTCACAGCTATCTCAAAAACAAGCACGGTGAGCAGGAGATGCGATGAGATTTGCTTCCATGTGGCACATCGTAAAACGAAGTGCATGCGACAAGGCACATTCGTATAAGTAAAATTGTGTATGCTCTGTTGTTGCGCCTCTCCAAAACAGAACAAAAATGAGCAGAGTTGTCGCATCGCTCACGGTCACATTCGTGTATGCGTGAGATTTTTGGAAGCCTGCTTGAGAAGTTCTCTCATCAAAATCTCGGGTGGCACCCTTGAAATGCCAAACTATCCCACGTTTGGAACTATGCGGTGCTGTTTTGTCGGCTGAACTATTCTCAAAGGTTATGGATTCCCTGAAAATATCCACGCAAGTGTATTTTTGGACGGATTCCACATGTGTTTTGCGTTGGTTCCAGGCTTTACCAACAACTTGGAATGCGTACGTCGCCAACCGAGTGTCGAGGATCCAGACGCTCACACATCCGGAACAGTGGAGACATGTTCCAGGAATTGAAAATCCGGCCGATCTTATCTCTAGGGGTATCATGCCACAGGACATTGTCCACAATCGTTTCTGGTGGTGTGGGCCACGATGGCTGAAGGAGGAACCAAGATATTGGCCAGAACTACCGGAGCAATTGAGTGCAACTGAAGCAGAGAAGGAGAAGAGACGCTCTACCGTCGCATGTACTAGCGGCCCAGCCGAGGAGTTTAACGGGTGGTATCTAGAACGATCCTCGTCGTACACCGAACTTGTAAGACGAACGGCGTATTGGTTACGGTACTTAAAGTTGCTGCGTACACAACGAGAACTGCGGAATCCACCGAAGTTTCTCACAACAGCTGACCGTGAGAGTAGTGTCCATTGGATGGGAGATATATTGAGATGGGGTCCATATGATTCTGCAGTGGTGGGTATGCTGCTGGAGATTGGCGATAGTCAGTAGAGAGGTTTCTCAGAAGGGTTTTGCGGGTTTAGCTCGACCGTCGATGCGGTAACGAATTAGCAGTTAGTTAACTTGGATCACCCGTTAGAGCAGCAGACTCGTCGGTACAGGCCTACGAACGGCCAATTTTATGTTTGTATAGTTATTGTTAGAATTTAAGTGAAATAAATGTAGTTCGTCAAGTTAGTGTTTTATATAAATAAAGTGTTTTTAAATAGTCCGCGAGTGTCTTTGTTGCTGATTATGCCAGGAAGAAATGTGCCATATAAACAGGCGAAGGAAAATCGCCTAGGACGGGATATCGCGCAGATATAGATACTGCATTATCAGAAATTGGTTTGAGTGTTGAGGAGCTGGCTACAATCGATCGAAGGAAGTTTTCTGGTTCCGAAACAATATGTACTGATGAAAATGTCAACATTCTATCACAGTCTTAGCATATTTGGATTTGCAGTTATTGCCTCTATATGGGGATACTTGATCACCCATTAGCCAGCCTTACAAACATTTGGCGAAAAATTAAAAAAAAAAAAAAACTAAATTTGTTCTCAGTCTTCTAATTTTTTGTAGATTTGACAGATTTGATGAAGGGTTGTCAAGAAAAAATATTTATTGCGTAGATATCATAGAAAGGGGATCAAGTCTTCTCAAATTTCAAAATTGCATGTGCTGTCGAATTCAATAACAAAAATTGTTCATGTATTCGCACAGCAACAGCAAAAAAAACATAAATTACACGTATTTTGAAGAAAAAATATATAAAAAATCCGAGGGCACCTTTCTAATTTTATCAAAGCAACTTCTTGGGAGGGATCAATTTCCCCCGAATATTTTAAAAGTCGATTTTTGACAGCACTCTAAAAAATCGATTGTGTATCAATAACAACAATAATTTAAGTTAAGAAAATTATTTTGAGCTTTATAGTGGAATGTCTTTACTTGTCATAAGACGAGTTTGTACAATCCCATTGAATTCCACCACTTAATTGTACCTTGACAGATACGTATTTCGACCTCAACAGTAAGGCCAACGAGACACTGAAGACGGCCTTACTGTTGAGGTCGAAATACGTATCTGTCAAGATACAATTAAGTGGTGGAATTCAATGGGATTGTACAATCTCGTCTTATGACAAGTGAATAATTTAAGGACTGTCATACATCAGTAAAGTTAAATACTATATTTCTTGAAGAGTCTGTGTTGAAATCGTGTGTGTTCATTTATTTTTGGCTATGATACAACGAAAATCAGAAAAGGGTATCAAGTCTCCCCAGTCTTCCCTATTGTTCTAGTAGGCAGCGTTCTTGCACCAAGTGGCATCCTGTGTTTCTGAGCAAATGTTTAAATCACAATTGTCCTAGACTGCCGTCATACGAATATTTGTCCCATGTTTGCTGAGATTTTCTATATACATGAGACAATTATGCGTAGAACGACAGTAGAGGTGAGCACCGGTCCGAAAATCGTCGGTGGTGACACCGCACAATAATGGTCGGATTCTTCAAATTTCACGACATAATTTGATAACTCGAAACCATCAGCGCTAAAGTTTTTACGTTTCCAGACGAAATTATCTACAAGAAAAGATCATTTTTTGGTGTAAATTGTCACTATGGTGGCCCTTTTGTGACAAATTTTGTAAAATGTATTTTTTTAATCTTTCAAAGAGAGTCGTGCTGTTCTACAAAGTTGTACAAAAGCATTTTTGCTAAAATAATATTAATTTTGTCTCATACAGGTAATGTTTTATGACAAAATTACTAAATTTTTCCAGGGTGGCCCGAAAAACAATTTGCAGCTTCTACTTTTGTCAATTCAAATTATTTTGAAAAACTGTCAAAGCATCGCTTTACGGTCCTTAGATTGCGCGTATTTTGGTTATATAATATGGTTGCTAGCTTCATTTCTAACTTAAGCATTTGCGAATATGGAGATAAAAGCTAACACTAAACGTAAAGTTGCACACGGGAAAAGCCAAAAGTAATGGAAAACTGTTAATTATACTTAATAAACTCCTTGAGGGAGAGTTTTTTCGTCAGTCAGTCAAAATTCTTAATCGATCATGGGGAATCCAAAGGGAGCTTCGTTTTAGTCTTCCAATGTGCTTGAAAACCTAAATGTCTATTCCATTCATTTGTTGGCCGTAATGTGCACAATTCATTCCTTTTTATAGCGATTATGATACGAAGAAAACAGCTAATCCTAATCCTGATTACAATCTTGCGAAATCGGTCAATTTTATCTTCATAACTGCATAACTTCTTGCTTCATGGTGCAATTAAGTGCATCAGCATTATCATACATAGGGATAATCGAAACTCCAATACATCAGTTAGATGAAAACTAATAAATAGTTATTCCAATTAAATCCATTAAACAAGTAATTTTCTCAACTCCAAGCTATCCATTAACATTATAGGCCAGCTGCACAAAAGCTAACCAGTTCTGCAATTGCCAATTGATACCGATGCGAAAGTTTCGCTCGGTGGAAAATTTATATCCTCTTGAGTTCCCGTGCCGTAGAGCCAAGTGCAATCGGTGGAAAAATTTTAATTGAAAACTATTGGAAAAGTTTAACCCCACGCGAGTTCCATTCGATGAAACCACTCTGCTCCGGATGGAGCGGTTCCATTTTCCGATCGGAAGTGGCGCATCCATCGGTTCCGGCGGTTCCAAGGGGCACACAAATTTCGTAACGGGATGCAAATGAATTCCGACAATTTCCACGAAATATGTAACTTTTTGCCGTTCCTGATAATGGCTTTCGGGGCTTCCATTCGCAGGTGATCAATCCGTATGTTGAAGTTCAGAAGCCACACTCAAAATTGCTAATATCTAGGCAGAAAAGTTAAGAACAATCCATACACCCGAGCCGAACAATTTGGTGTACGTGTTTTCCTGCCCGGTCCACCCGTGCGCCTGCATAGCTCAGCAGGACGGATATTCCCGGAATGAACGAGAGTAAATAACAGTGCTCTGAAAGTTAACTTTATCTGTTTATTAAATTTCATCGCCGCAATCAGCAGTATAGCACTAATGCCGGAAGAGTCTTACGGGAACTCCATAGAAGTGAAAAACAGCAGCTCAAACAACCAGAGGAAAAGTTTAAACTTGGTTACAATTTTTGCATTCATGATTATAGCAAACAGTTTCCCACATAGCAGTAAGCATATTCAAAGTGCTGGACCGTAATATGTACTTATGTCAGCAGACCTTCGGTTTTGTGTGCAGACGTAAATGGCTATTAGCTGCCGGTAGGAGGGGTGTGTGAGGAGCTGTTCGCATAGCTCGTTAGCCAAACAATCTGAAATTAATGTGTGAAATAGTGAATAGTTTGTAGAAAAACATGACTGTTTGCCAGGGTCAGTGGTATGTTTGCGTTTTGCGTAAAATCAACTTGATGGAAAGCAGAGGAGAAATGAACATAACGAGCCAACATGGTAGAATGCCTTGAAGTTAATAATCCTCGTAATTCTAGTTTTGATGCTGTAAAATGATGTTGCTTGCTTTGAACCACGTTTGGTGAGTTTCACAGCTGATACCGCTGTAAACCACAACAAAGTTTCATATCAACACTATAATATTATTTTAAAAAAACTTGTTTACTACATATGCACATTACATTCAAATCAGTTCTTCAAATTTGTATATCTGAGCAGTGTTATTTGTGCACGTCCTATTTATTACATTCGACCAGGAATATTACTCCTTTGCAGGGATGATTCCAATAATTTTGTCAGAGATTGGCTACAACGCGTTTTTTCCTACAACGCGTTACAGAAGCTGACTTTTGAAATGGGTCAAAGTGTACTACTTTAATGTATCTATCGTTGTTTTAATTCCTATTATTGATCATGACTACAAATGGTTGTGTACGTTCAAAAGTTGTGTATTCGATCCTTAATGTCAAAGAATAGGCTACTAAATAAAAAACATTTTTTAACTTGTATAACATCTTTAATAAATCAAATATTTCTTATTTCTTACATATAACATATTTCTTACAAATATTTTTTATTTCTTACATATTTACTTATTCAGTACTCTCAACACATCTGCTAAATTGCTTATAACCAATATATGAATGGCTGGAACCAGTTAGGAGAAAATGGCCTGTAATGCATAAAACTATTACCTTCACATATTTCGTGAAAGTCAGACTTTTGTCTTTAATAAATTATTTTGATTCTCAAGCATGTGGTCAATTCAGAGAGAACAAATGTAACTAATGTCGAATTCGTTTTTAAACCTGGGTCAGTGCCAACCCGAACCCTGAATAAAAAAAAAACATCTGTCAATGGATATGTTGGAGTGCGTAACTGTAACATCGTGTTTCTTTTGATTTGAAACATATGATCCAGGACATCAAGTGCACTGGCAGTACGTTGGCCATGACTCATCAGATCATGATAAATAAAAATGTTAAAGGGCGTGCACTGATTTTTGCGAATAGTGTAATTTAATTTTGGGCGGATATTTGTATTTAATCATATTCTATAATCCCGTGCATATTTTTCTACCAAGAATTCCGCATAGAATTCATATAAATTTTTTTTCTATTCTACAAGAATTCATCTAATAAATCATATTGAAATTCCAATAACTATTTCTGCAAAAGTTTTTTTTTCGAAAAACACTACGAAGCATTATTAGAAATCCTATAGGATTCGTTAATGATAAAAGTAGTTTCAAACCTCGGGAAAATTTTCCGCCGGATTTTGGGCCCCGTGTATTTTAAATGGGGCCGGGATTTTGATTTTTCGAGCCCAAATCCCGAAAACATATGTAAAAATACATGGGGAAAAATCCGCGGACCAAATTTCCGAGGTGTGAGGCTACCTTAATGCTAGGAGTTCCTTCTGAAATTCCTAATCTTTCAATAGTTCAACATGGAAAACTTAAGAACGTTTCCTCCGGAAGTCATGTTTCATTAAGAAATTTCCCCGCAAGTTTCATTCTTACATGTTCCTTGAGAAAATTGCGGATTTTACGAAGGATTTCTTTGAAAAGCTTCCGGTAAAACTCCTCCAAGAACTTCCAGAGGATTTCCTCAAGGAACTTCCTGAGGAATTCCTCAAAGTTCATCCAAAGAAACTTCCGGGGAATCTATGTACGAAGCTTGCGGAGTACTTCCTGAAGGAAACTTCGAGTAAGTTCCTGTATTCCAGAAGGATTTCCTGGAGCAATTATTGCAGGAATTTACAAATTAATTCCGAGAGCAACTTCCAGAGAAAATCCTGAAACAGTAATCAAAGATAATCCTAGAATAATTTCCAAAGGAATTCATCTCTAAGGAATCCCTTGAAAAAAAAATAAAGGGGTGCCTAAAAGATATCGCCAGTGAATGCAAACAACAATTCGAGAAAAAATTCCTAGAAGAATTACTGAAGTTATTTCTGGCAGAATTCCCGAAAAAAATTCTGAAACTTAGGAGTGCGAACTAGTGCGAAACTAGTTCCAACCTAAGCGAATAAAAAACCGTTTTGACAGCACTTAGGTTGGAACTTAGGTTGGAAAACGAATTCGACATAAATGTAACTCAGTCCAGTCGCAGTCGTCGTCAGGTACAGACGGAATAGTCGTGCTCTGTGCAGCCTTTGTTATTATTTTCTTGCCATCAACAGCAAGCAGTCGCGCGTTTTTGTTTCTGGTTGTTTATCGCTCGTTCCGATTATATTATCTCGCTGGTGCTGCTTTTCTGTCGTGAAGAAATTAGTAAATAAACGAAATGGGTGCTAAAGTTTTCACCAATAAAGTTCAGTTCCGTTTCTCAGTAGGCAGTCCTCGGCCATCTTGGGCCGAAGTTGCAAGGTTTCTGAAGCATCTAGACACTGATCTATTGCTGATGAATACAAAACGGTACATGATCGTTCACTGTACATAAAATTCGTCTCCCGCGATGCAATGGAAGAATCGATGAAGAAGAACACAGTGCCGAGGAAGTTTGTTTATACAAGTGGAACGTCGTCGGTAGAGATGTGAATGGAAATCGCAGGGTCGAATGTGCGTTATGCTCGTGTGTTTGATCTGCCGCCGGTGGTTAGCGATGAAAGCTTATCGCTGGTGCTCGGACTGTTTGGAAAAATTGATCACGTTGTAAGAGAGAAATTTCCCTGGGAAATGGGATAAGAACATCTGTACACTGGAGTTAGAGGTGTACATATGGATGTAGGAAAGAGTATACCTGGCGGGCAGCGTAGTTCGCCTCCGCGCGGTGCTCGCTGGAAACGATAGCGTATCAACGGCAGTTGAAGGGCTAGGCGGCTAAATAGACTACAAACGAGGGAGCGCGGTAGCGCATTGAGACTTAGGCTGCCATTTAAGTCTCAATTACGGTTATGGCAGGCGTGTTAAAGGTTGTGTGTTTTGTATATTGTTATATTGTGTATTGCGAGGGCTGACAGCCGAGTCATTCTACTCCCTTAGTAGAGCCGGGTGAAACCGACTCGAAACGGCGGGTGGGCTAATGGCAAGGCTGCCTTCCGTCCCATAAAACCGTGGCGGGCCTTGCGGCACGCTGTCCAATTCTGCTGTCTGGTTGGTGACCAGACAGAAGTAAACTCAGATGAACTCCCTGACTAACGCCGATCTGGCTCTGAACACGCAAGTGTCAACCCACGCATGGCCTCCCTGCATGCTTGCATGCATAGACAACCATGAGATCATAAAGGCGACTACTTCAGTAGGATTCGATGGCAGCTGCAAGGGGACCCATGAGCTATGTCAAGTACTCCAGTTTCCAGAGGTAGGGGCGCCGTAGGCGCAGCGGGAGACCCCTTCGCAAGTAGGGGTCTGGCGAGGTCTCCTCCCACTAGGGAGGAGAATGGTGTTGATCCAGTAGTTAGTTTGCACGGGACTAGCACTATCCCAGCGGGAGGGGTTGACAGCCAGAGCGATTCTCAGGCAGTCAACACACCAGGCGAGCCTCTAACCGGTATCCGGTTAGTCGCCAAGCAGCTCGATGAGATCATCGAGTTCACGAGCGGTCGAAATAATATCAGCAAGGATCTGAAACAGAAACTTCTGGTACTTCGACAGTCGGTTCAAGCGGTAAAACGCGAACATGGCACGCTCACCAGGAGGGAGGTTGGAAGCGAGAAGGGGGCAGGACCCTTCTCCTTCCTTGGAGGGAAGGCTTCGACGCAAGAGGTGATTGGTATCACCCCGAGTGTCGGCGAGGGAGGGACTGCGGCGCGCTCCAAACGCGCCCGGCAGCAGTCAGAGGGTCGGTCCGGTAACGTTAAGCGGCGCCTTACTGTTACGGACAGCGGTACGGTCGAGTCCGATAGGGCGCCCGATCGTCGAGATCAGGCGAAACCACGAGGGAAGGGCAACGGTGCGGCCCAGGCTACTAAACCCAAGGGTGATGGTAGCCAACCTGCGACGACTGCTCAGCGGACCGAAAATCCCTGGCAGCTCGTTAGCAGATCTAAGAGGAGGAGAGGGTCCTCACCCCGCAAGGAAACTTAGGGACAGAGGCGAAGCCTTGTTGGTCAAGACCGACAAAGAGAGGTACGCCGACGTTCTTAAGACCATGCGAGGTGCCGAAAAACTTTCGACACTGGGTGAGGACGTGCGAAGCGTCAGACGCACCAAGGCAGGCGAACTGATCTTGGTGCTGAAGCGTGGAGCAAAGGCGAGCGGTACCGCCTATAAGAGGTTGGCCCAGGAGGTCCTGGGTGAGGGAGTGGAAGTGAGGTCTCTGGGCACCGAGGTGACCCTCCGGTGTAAACAGCTGGATGAAGTCACCGAGGCAGAGGACCTCATTTCGTCTTTAAAGGTACAGTGCGATATAGAAGTCGAGCGGTCTTCTATTCGTCTTAGAGGTGGACCTTTTGGCACGCAGGTAGCTTGGTTCAAGTTACCGGTAGCGGACGCCAAAAAGGTCCTGGCGGTCGGGAAACTGAAGGTTGGATGGTCAATATGCCCTAAGCATATGCGGTATTTCGAAAAATTTCGTTTTAGGGCATTCGAAACGAAATTCCGCGGAATTCCGCGGAATTTTAGTATGGCGAAATCCGATTTACTGATTTCGTTTCGTATCGTAAAATTTCAAAAATTTCGACAGAAAAATCATTCTTTTAACGAAATTTAACGGAATTTCGCGGAATTTCGAAATTTATTTTTAAAAATTTCAATTTCCATATCATAAAAAAAATTCGGCTGCGCCGCACAATGAAGCAAATCAAATTCCACTCAATATTTTATACATATAAATTCTATCCCTAAATCTCACTACGTAATACAATTCTGTATCCTCAAACGAAACGCATTTAGCTTTCCGCTTGAAAATTTCTTCGATGTTTTGTTAAAAGTGTTCAAGTATAAAACGTAATGCATATTTGTTTATTTAAATAGGTAATATTGTTCAGTGAAGTAAAAATAATTTGTAATAATTTTGATTCCGTATATCATGGAAATCTATAATTTTCTCACATTTTCGAGATCCTTCAGATCCAGATTATTCAATTCAAATGCTTCAAAATCGTACCGATTTTCTGTCATTATCATGCCGGTGCGGTGCGTTTTCCGTAGGGCAGTTTGGTGTTAGTTTGGACGTGCTGCTGCTTTATTAACAGTTAATATTTAGAAATAATCGTAAATGTCTGCGTTCAAGTTGTTGGCCAAAAATAAGTAATGGCCAAAGTACATATAAGTAATGTACAAAAAGCATATAAATAGTCCAGCCATTTTTTTCTTGCACGTATTCTCAACCAACAATTTGCTTTCAAATGGAAATCCTGTCTTATCATTTCATATTGAAAATTGGTTATGGCATGGTTATGGAGTTATGGCAAAAATACTTTTTTTCCATAATACACCAGAAAGTCACCGATGCTGCAGGTGGATTATTCAGAGTTTTTTTTTTCTAAATAATATTTGACTACACCACTGCCAGTAAAACGAAACATTTTATTTTTTATGGTGATTCGATTATCCGGAGTGAAAATAAAATCGATACTCCGGATAATCGAGTCCAACTTGTATTTGGAAGATTCTGTACCAAATTAATCAGTTTACACTGGCGATCACCTTTTCAGAGCTACCGACTGAATAGTAACAAGGCAGTCTCGATTGAATTGTTATATCATGTCCTAGCTTTCATTTTATTGCTAAAATCAGCAAATAACCATATTTTTTTTACGGAAATTTGTTCTTTATTTTGCTGAGCTGCATAAATAACGGCTTTACAGATTCATCATGGAATTCGGAACGTTTTCCGGAGTACCAGGAAATGCGGGGCAAGTAGACTGTTCCACATAATCCGAAACGTTTGGCCACTGTAAGCTAATGCCTACATTAGAGTGATTCAAATTTTCGCTTTCTCGCTCCCCTATGCTTAAACGATTGGTTTTGTCATTTTAATAGACCTCCTAAAGTTTTTGCTAATTTGGATATAATTTGACTGTGTACGCGTCATCTGAAGGTTGTACGGAAATTGCTATGTAAAACGCCACTTACGTGAAAGAATATTTCCTGAGGTGGCCCATAAACGATTTGAATATAATTTATATTTGAACTTTATAGAATGCTTTTTAAGCTGAAAGTCAATGGTTGTTGCGAAACGATCTGACTGTTGTAAGTAAAGTTATAAAAAACAAAAATGCTAATTATTGATATTGATGTTATTCTTTTACATGTTAAATTGAATTTCACACGATTCAGTATTTCCGTAATAACTTTTCATGCCAGTATCAAATCGTTTCGCAACGAGACGATCTGTTTCCTGGCTGAATTTTCTATATTGGCAGTGTATTCATGTATTTTGAAGCTTAGTGGGCAACGCTGCGAAACGGTTTTCCACAAAAGTTACTGTTTTCATAGTAATTTTCATACAAACTTCAAACTGCATGTGCTCAGTCAAATTACAACCAAATTAGCTAAAAATTTAGGAAAACTATTTTAATATCAAATGCCATCGTTTAAGCATAAGGGAACGAAATCCCACGGATATTATTGTTAAGGACATTAAGGTTCAACTCTCACCGCAACGAATTTGTGAAAAAGTGATGAAACGAAAAAAGGTTTTCATCTAGCAGTCACGATTTTCTTTTATCTTCCAAGGCTAACTCCATAAAAAAAGTGATGGATGAAAAATGCCCCTCACCATAGAAAAATCATTTAACAAAATTACTTTGAATTAAAAAAGTAATATTTCCAACAGACCTCAGCATTTTTATTTTAAAGCCCAGTTTTGTACTGCAATCAACAGCTTTCATACTGCTTAGATCTGTTGAAAAGACCATTTTGGAAAGTTTTACAGATTCATTAAATCTTCATGAATGTCTAGGAGTGATATCACACCCCAGCTATTACAACCCTGTTTCCACACTCGAGTCTGCAGTTAATATAGCAGTAAGGCTGCATCAACCATCGTCTGGACTATGCTATTGTTCCCTCATAGCGATCGGCGATCGCTCTGGATCAGTAAAGATATAAACAAGGCGCCGACGCATCGGTAGCAGTGAACGATGATGTGGAGCAATAAGTTGTTGGTCAGGGCTGTTGAGCACAGGAATTTACCTGAGCGGGAGTTGCTGATTATCTCTCCTGTCTCCTGCAAGTAGTGACGTCATCTGTATATCTTGGACAGTGGTGAATACGGGAAACGGGAGGACTACTCGCAGGACCGACGGATTAAATCATCGCATAGAGCGATCCGGGTTTTGATCGGGACATCGGAAGAGACAGAATTTAGTTACCTCTTGACAGGTCTGCAATATAAATGGGCAATGGGAGTCCACGCGGTTAGAACTTCAATGTGTTAGCCTTAGTTACTCAATGTTAGTCTGTAAGTGAAAATAAATGTAATAAAGTAGCAAGTTTCGTGTTTGTGATCAGGGAAAATGTGATTCGTGTTCGATTTTACGGAAGAAATACTCAGTGGGAAAACGAAGTATCCCGAAATTGGACTAGTATCCCTGTTCGAGCCGCAATTGGGATAGTTTGATTGAACCGTATCGACCTAGCTCAAGGTCACACATATCGTCGAGTGTTGGAGAAGCAACCTATGGAGCTGTCGAAGTGAAATTTTGTTCCCCAACAATGAATTTGGTCGAAAATTTACTTGGAGACTTTATTTAAGATGTTAATTGAAACGGAAGGGTGGCACTTTGAATCTGTAATTCTTTTCGAAATGGTGAACAGATCTAATCAATATGATATCTGTTGGAAATATTGAGCGATATTAAGCGATGAATATTTTCACGTTGTTTATGGTGAGGGGCATACTTTTGAAAATAGTGAATAGATCCAAAATGATCTGTTACTTACCCATGTCCTTTTGTAAAATTAAGTCATATTTTCCCTATGGCATTTGAATAACAATTATGTAGAATTATGTATCACTACTGATTAGTGATTCAGTTTCATTTCAAATGTTCGATCACTATTCTACTTTGAATCTGGAGCAAAATAGAACGAACTCGCTTGTTTTCCCAATTAAATGAAATCATTATGTGGATTGTGGATTGATCCGTAGATAAAATGACGCATTAATAAACCAAAATATTCGAAACTCGTAATTCATTGGTGGTTCAAATCTGCAGAAAATAGAACTGAGCGTTTTGCCAGTTTTAAGTCTTTGACAGTTGACTGGTGTCTGAATCTAAAACAGCTGCTGGGCAAATAAATGTTTCAGATTAATATTCAAAACTAGTCGACCCGGCAGACGTTGTCCTGCATAGTAGGCGAATATTCCCATGCCAAATTTCCATACGAATCTTCATTTAAGTTTTTCACGATTTACTGAACTTTACTCGTAATTTTCGTATGAGGAAATATCATATAAACCCGTCGGAAACTATAACGAACATATCTGCTGAAGGAATGAAGAAAACCCATCCAGCCGTTTTCGAGTTATGCGGATACGAACACAGACCATTTCATTTATATATATATATATATATATATATATATATATATATATATATATATATATATATATACTAGATGACCCGGCAGACGTTGTCCTGCATAGTAGCGTTCTGAGCTGCCCATGCGAAATTCCCATATGAATCTCTATTTTAGTTTTCACAATTTACTCATTTTACTAATGATTTTTGCATGATAAATTATCATATAAACCCGTCGGAAGAAAGTATAACGAATGTATCTTCTGAAGGAATGAATCAAATCCATTCCGCCGTTTTCGAGTTTTGCGGATACGAACAGACGATTTCATTTTTTTTTTATATATATATATGTATATATATATATAATAAAAATGAAATGATCATACAAAATAACAAGACACAATATATATATATATATATATATATATATATATATATATATATATATATATATATATATATATATATATATATATATCTTATATATAAAAATAAAATGGTCTGTGTTCGTATCACAACGAGCTTGAATTTTCATTTCTTCAGCAGTAAAACGATAGATTATAGGTTTCCAATTATATTCTGAAGTTCGAAAGAATTGACAGTGCTGGTGGGAAGGCATGAAAACTGAAATGAATCGTATGAACCTCAGAAGCATCTTTGCACGTAAGTTCATAATTTTATAACAAAATGACAATCAGGAAGGAAATTGACAGATGTGATTTTGAAAAGGATTTTTAAAACAATTTTCGTTGCATGAGATATTTAAGTACCCTGTATAAAAATTAAAGAATTTGAGATACCGTGGCCCTCGAGATCTGGTGTGCGCTCTCTCGAAACGATCTGACACTATTTAGCAACCTTTACTCGTAATTTTCGCATGAGGAAATATCATATAAACCCGTCGCAAACGGTAACGAACATATCTGCTGAAGGAATGAAGAAAACCCATCCAGCCGTTTTCGAGTTATGCGGATACGAACACAGACCATTTCATTTATATATATATATATATATATATATATATATATATACTAGATGACCCGGCAGACGTTGTCCTGCATAGTAGGCGAAAATGCGCGTTCTGAGCTGCCCATGCGAAATTCCCATACGAATCTCTATTTTAGTTTTTCACAATTTACTCATTTTTACTAATGATTTTTGCATGATAAATTATCATATAAACCCGTCGGAAAGTATAACGAATGTATCTTCTGAAGGAATGAATCAAATCCATTCCGCCGTTTTCGAGTTATGCGGATACGAACACAGACCATTTCATTTTTATTATATAGATATATATATATATATATATATATATAGATATATAGATGAGCATTACTGATTTTGCTCTAAGGCCGTTACATTTAATAAAAACTATGCCCTACTGATGCCGGAAAGGTCAAGGGGGAGGGGGTAATAAAAATTAAATATTAAAATGAAAAAAACAATCAAAAACCTCCTCAGATTTGTTGAAGAATGTTTTGAAAATCCTTATAATTTTCCAATTTTTTTTATGCGACAACATCAAAATTTTGTTTTAGAGAAAACAATTCTAGGGAGGGGAAAACTTTTTTATATATTTGTATCGACCTTATTTGACTCTAAAAATATTGAACAAAATTATTTTCCCTGCGGATTTTTTTTATTCGTTTTCTGCATTATCTATATAATCCTAAAAAAACTATTTAATAAAAATTCCGCGAAAAAAAAATAAATTTCGTTTCGTTTCGAAAAATTTCGAATCAAATGGACCCTGATTTCGTTTCGTTTCGAAGTTTCGGAAGAAAATTTGAATTTCGTTTCGTTTCGTTCCGATCTAACAGTAGCATTTCTAATTTCGTTTCGTTTCGTTTCGTCAGGAAAAAATGTGTTATCGCATACCCTTAATATGCCCAGTAAGCATATTCCAGCCACCTTTAGTCGAAAAATGTTTTAGGTGCTTCGAATCTGGTCACAAGTGGAGAGGAGGGACATTTTGCGCAGGCCTGCGATAAAGCACCAAGGTGCCTTATCTGCGCTAGTAGGAAGCAAGCCCGTAACCATGTTATGGGTGGACCTACTTGTCCCTTCGGTGGTGGCAATAAGAAATTGCCGTGCGGGTAGCACAGCTGAATCTTAACCATTGTGCTACTGCCCAGCAGCTGCTGTGGCAGTCGGTCTCTGAGTCAGAGACCGACGTCGCTATTCTTGCAGATCCGTACCGTGTCCCTGTCAATAATGGAAACTGGGTCGCGGACGACTCCAAGATGGCGGCGATCTGCACAACGGGCCGGTTTCCGGTCCAAGAGGTCGTACACACACCTGTCGAAGGTGTCGCCATAGCTAAGATCAACGGGGTGTTCTATTGTAGCTGCTATGCCCCACCACGGTGGCCAATAGAGCAATTCACCCGGATGGTCGATAGGCTATCGTCCGACCTTGTAGGTCGGAAGCCGGTTGTCATAGCGGGAGACTTCAATGCTTGGGCGGTGGAGTGGGGAAGCCGCTGCACCAATCAGAGAGGTCAAGCTTTGCTAGAGGCTCTAGCAAAGTTGGAGGTCGTGTTAGCCAATGACGGCTCAACCAGCACGTTCCGTAGGAACGGGGTGGAGTCGTTCATTGACGTTACGTTCTGTAGCCCCAGCCTAGACGGGGGACTGAACTGGAGGGTCGACGAAGGCTACACCCACAGCGACCACCTAGCCATCCGCTACGTGATCAGCTGTGGTGTGCAGCAGTCGAGGTTGAGAAATCCCCGTCAGGTTCGTGGGTGGAAGGCCCAAAGCTTCGACAGCGAAGTATTCACCGCGGCGCTGGGACTGGAGGGTAACACCGACAGTCTTACAGGGGACGCACTGACAGCTGTCCTGTCACGTGCATGCGATGCCAGTATGCAGAGGAGGGCACCACCGAGGAACGGTAGACCTCCAGCATACTGGTGGAGTGCAGCAATCGCAGACCTTCGGTCAACCTGCCTTAGGGCTAGGCGAAGGATGCAGAGAGCTCGCTCTGAGCAGTTGAGGGATGAACGCCGCTTGACGTTCAAAGCTGCGAAGTTGGCCCTTAACAAGGCCATCAGTAGCAGTAAGAGGAAGTGTTTTGACAACCTATGCCTGAACGCCAATGCTAATCCCTGGGGCGATGCCTACAGAATAGTAATGGCGAAGACCAGAGGGGGGCTGGCGCCTCCCGAACGGTCGCCGGAAAGGTTGAATCGCATTATCGAGGTTCTCTTCCCGTCCCATGCCACAAGCCCTTGGCCACCACCAGCACCACCGCAGAACGCGAGTGCTGGAAGTGGCCGAAGTGGTACCGGTGACGAACGAAGAGTTGCTTGCGGTGACCAAAAAGCCTTGACAAGAACAAAGCTCCGGGGCCCGACGGAATGCCAAACCTCGCTCTGAAGGCAGCGATCATGGCTAACCCGGACATGTTCAGGACAGCCATGCAGAGATGCCTGGACGAGCGCAGTTTCCCGATAGGTGGAAGAGACAGAAGCTGGTGCTGTTGCCGAAGCCTGGAAACCACCAGGTGACCCATCGGCGTACAGACCAATCTGCCTACTGGACACCACAGGGAAGTTGCTTGAGAGGATTATCCTCAACAGGCTTACCCCGTACACCGAAGGTACGAACGGCCTGTCAAGCAATCAGTTTGGGTTTCGTAAGGGTAGGTCCACGGTGGATGCTATCAACTCGGTTGTGAAAACTGCGGAAGTAGCGATACAACGCAAGCGGAGGGGAACTCGATTCTGTGCGATAGTGACGCTCGACGTCAAGAACGCATTCAACAGCGCAAGCTGGGATGCCATCGCGCTCTCGTTACTCCGGTTGGGCATTCCGGCTATTTCCAGAATCGCGTACTCTTATACGAGACCGATGAAGGGGAGGGTAGTGCTTCTATCACCGCAGGAGTCCCTCAGGGATCTATCCTGGGCCCGGTGCTATGGAACACTATGTACGATAGTGTTTTAAGACTGAAGTTCCCCCCAGGTGTTAAGATCGTTGGCTTCGCCGACGACATAACGCTGGAGGTTTACGGAGAGTCGATTGAGGAAGTGGAACTTACGGCGGCCCACGCGATCGCTGTAGTAGAGGAATTGATGAGCTCAAGGCAGCTGGGGCTAGCTCATCACAAAACAGAGTTGGTTGTTGTTAACAACCGTAAGTCGGTACAGGAGGCAGTGGTTCGCGTGGGCGACTGTGAGATCATTTCCAAGCGAGAGGTGAAGCTCCTCGGGGTGCTGATCGACGATAGACTGAACTTCGGCAGTCACGTAGATTACGCCTGCAGGAGAGCTTCGACAGCTATTGCGGCATTATCCAGGATGATGTCCAATAGCTCGGGAGTGCGCTCCAGCAGACGCAGGTTATTAGCTGGAGTTGCAGTATCTATCCTCAGATACGGCGGTCCAGCTTGGGCCTCGGCGCTTAGCGTCGAACGTAACCTGCAGAAGCTGGAGAGTGTACACAGGCTAGCGTGTCTCAGAGTGATAAGTGCCTACCGCACAGTATCACGGGATGCCGCTTGTGTGATTGCGTGTATGTTACCCATTGGACTAGTCATACGGGAAGACGAGGAGAGTTTCGACATGCGCGGAACCAGAGGAGCCCGTAAAGCCATTAGAGTCACTTCGACTATCAAGTGGCAACGGGACTGGGATAACTCTTCTAAGGGTAGGTGGACCCATCGGCTGATACCTAGCGTATCAAGATGGGTTAATAGGAGGCATGGGGAAGTTCACTTCCATCTGACACAGTTCCTGTCAGGCCATGGCTGCTTTAGGTGGTACCTACATAGGTTTGGGCATACGGACTCTCCCGTCTGCCCGGACTGCCCAGGGGTCGACGAAACTGCCGAGCACGTACTATTCGTATGTCCTCGTTTCGTCGATGTTAGAAGCGGAATGCTAGAGGTGTGCGGGAGGGACATTACTCCGGATAATCTTATCCAGAGGATGTGTCAAGAGGTTGATAAGTGGAACGCGGTCTCGGCCGCTACCACTCAGATTGCCAGCATCTTACAGCGCAATTGGCGCGCCGAGCAGCAGTCGGATAGTGCCGACTAGTGGGTAGCTAGTCTGGAGGGTGAGGTACCAGCGGGTAGTTGGTTAAGTAGTAATGGAACTAAGGGTATGCGATAACACACTTTTTCCCAACGAAACGAAACGAAACGAAATTTAAAATGTCTATGTTGATTCGGATCGAAACGAAACGAAATAAAGATTTCTTTCGAGACTTCGAAACGATACGAAATCAAGGTTGATTTAATTCGAAATTTTTCGAAACGAAACGAAATTTCATTTTTTTTTCCGCGAAATTTTTATTAAATTGGTTTTACATTATGTACGCAATTCTGATTTCACTTTTTCGAAGTCGAATAACTGTTTTGCGACCAAAAGAGTTACAATAACAGAAAAGACAATCTGTGATAAATCGCCACATTCTCGCCGTATATACCATTGGCGATAAGACAATACCCCAGCGTTTGTGCCGCTTCAAAGGAATTCATCGTGGAGCGTGTGCTCCCGAATCTGCTCAATTTTATATCAGTTTTATATCAGTAAGTGAGGGGAGATCCCCCAGTGGCGGACACATAAGCCATTTAACGAAAATCTTACCAACTATACAGATTATGTTAACTGGTATACACAAAATATGATCATTAATTTTTTTTTGCGGCAACGTATTTGATTGATGAATTTTGGTAGAAAATTTTACCTTTCAGAAAAGCGTATCCTAGTACCGGAAACTTTTGCATCATGTTCAAATATAACGAAGTTGCTGTTATTTGAGTAGAAACATCATTTAGAATAGCAATATTTTTCGCTTGCTTTGAGTTGTGGATATTGTGTCAATAGAGCTTATTCGACTCTCCAGCTAAATTTATTACTTCCTACTCCGAATTCTCACCTTTTTTTAATGCCATCTTCAAATTTTTGTTCTACTTATTTCTGTGGCTTCCTGATACTTTAGTGAAAGAAGCAATTAAATTGAAGTAAGTTTAACAAAACTGGTGTGAAAATGACTATTTGCTTACATAAGAATCTCACTGTCCGGACAGCTGGGGGACAGCTGCCGGATAGACGAAATTGACTTTGCACCACAATTACATAACATATCTAACAAATCATGATCGTTATTCAAAATATGGCTGATATTGACCATCTCTACATGATTAGAATTCTTCCGATCGAATTTGATCTTGTTGATTCAAACATTCTAAAGAAAGGTAATACAAGAAAATTTTGACCATTTTTTTTAAATCCTAAATTTTGAACAAAGCTTTCAACCTAAAGATCAAATTTTTCATACAGGTAAAGGACTTTGAAAAAGCTATCCTTTGCACTACATTAGATGGTGGAAGGACCTCTGCAAGTATCGTTTTGAGAAGTGTCCGGTGTTGGGAGGTGTCCGGCGCTGGGGGATCTCCCCCTATATAAAAATAAAGAAATTGTGGGATTTTTCATATACAGATTAACATTTCGTTTAAAACCTTAGTTCACTTAAGAATTATGTAATTATGCTGAAACATACTTCATATTGTCTTGTCAGCGTGGACTAAAAACTGACTTAGTCAAAATTAGAAAATGAATGCTTAGATTTATAATTTTTTTATTTAGTGGGATACTCAATTATGTATCCACATCTGCCAGGTGTATACGCAGATAGAGAATTGATATTACTAGACCAACATTTGAAAAGAACATATCAGCCAAAATGTATTCCTTCTTATTCTTCGTCTACATATACTGTATATATAGAATACATTTGCTCACTAGAAGAATCCTGTGCACCTTTCTAAAATGCACGAAGATATGTATTACCGATTGAAATTCACAGATTCATAATCTTATATACAATCAGCTCGACAAACTGAGCTATTGTCTGTGTGTCCTTGGTATATGAGAACTTTCAGAAATTTTAATGATCTTTCAACCCGTTCTGGTTTTTTTTTGCAGATTCCATGCGAAGATCTTGAAATGCCCACAAATCTGCAATGTTCCTTACATATTGTGCACATAGTCAAAAAGAGCTTATTAGCTTGATTAACTTACACATCGTAGTTGCTAATCATGATTGGCCGAGAAACCGCAAATATGCACAGCTCAATTTAATAATATTCTTGGGATACAAAAAAGTTATTCTTATTGTTTACCTACTTGCTACGGAGTTTCCAATAATGATGCTGGTCACGTGCTTATAGTCAATTATAACAATTATAATTATAACTCTTCTTCTTATTGGCATTACATCCCCACACTGGGACAGAGCCGCCTCGCAGCTTAGTGTTCATTAAGCACTTCCACAGTTATTACCTGCGAGGTTTCTAAGCCATGGTACCATTTTTGCATTCGTATATCATGAGGCTAACACGATGATACTTTTATGCCCAGGGAAGTCGAGACAATTTCCAATCCGAAAATTGCCTAGACTGGCACCGGGAATCGAACCCAGCCACCCTCAGCATGGTCTTGCTTTGTAGCCGCGCGTCTTACCGAGGAATGCATCTCCGTGAGCGCTACGGGAAGGAATCGTTATGGTTAGTTTAGAAGGTAATTCGTGTGAAACCCCTTAGTAAGCGACAAAATATTTATTGTAAACGAAGTTATTTTGAAAACAAGAAGACGAAAACTGTGTTTCAAATCAATCCATCGCAAGATCAATGTGCTGCGTTTAATAATCTTCTACATTACGATCGATTCCGCACTAAAGAATTATGTGCTTTTCGATGCACGCATAAGTTTTATCACTTTACGTTCTCTCACACTAGCTGGCGTGATCAGCATCAACACGATCGATTGCACACTGCACTAGCTGGTCCCATGACCAGCATCAACACGATCGTTTCCGCATTCATATAGAAGAAAACTACATATGAATTTGTCGACTAAAAATGGGGTTATGTAGTAAGCGTTAATAAAAATATTGTATAACCTAAAGTTTTGAAAACAACTTTACGTTTTGTCCAGCGGCGCAACCAAAATTTTTGATAATATAAAGTATGGTTTGAGTTTAAATTTGTTTCAAAATTCCGCGGAATTCCGTCAAATTTCGTTAGAAGCTAGTTTTTTCTAGCGAAATTTTTGTAATTTTACGGAACGAAACGAAATCAAGAAATCAGATTTCGCCATGCTCAAATTCCGCGAAATTCCGCGGAATTTCGTTTCGAACCACCTGAAACGAAATTTTTCGAAATACCGCATATGCTTAAGTGGAACTAGTGGGTAGCTAGTTATGAGGTAGAGGAACTAGTGGGTAGCTAGTTGTGATTTGAAGCTAGTGGGTAGCTAGTATGTGGGCGTGCGTAGTAGCACGGACCCCTCCCAGAAGTAATGCCGAAAAGTCTGTTCCGGGGAGACTCAGGGTCTGTGAACAGGGTGGTTTTAGCGGGTCGGCAATAGCTAAACCCCGTTCGCCGGTAGCCCACCGGTGTCTGGATGCAGATTCCCACCCTACCGGAAAAAAAAGAGTATACCTCCATCGATAGATGTAGCCGGCATCAAGGGAAGAATATTCTACGACGGACTTAGGGACACCTGCTTCCTGTGTCAAGTAGTTGGTCATCGGGGAGACTCGTGTCCTCAAGCGCGGAAGCAGTCCGGAAAGCAAATGGAGTGTTCTACATATGCTGGCGGAAACGTCGGATGAGGACTTCATCGAAGTTTCAGAAGAAAATCCGAAAACTGGAAAAGATAAGCAGTCGATAGCTCCGGAGAAAAAGGTTCGTCGGAAAAAAGACTATGTAACATTGGAAGAGGTGGCTATAGCGATAAAGGAAGCGATATCTTATCTACCGGCAAGTCAGCGACGGGCTCAACTATCCGGTTCAGGCTCCGGATCAAGTTTCACTTCTGTAGCACACCCGAAGAAGAAGTGCGTGCGGAGATCGTATTATTAATTGTATTTTATATTTTTATAGTATTACAACAATTTGCTCTTGACTCCGCAGAGTTTTTTTAAACAACTGAGCCTAATAAATAAACAAATTGAAAAAAAACTAAATGTAAACATCGAAGCACTGAGAAGCTGGAAGCCATTTTTCATACACATTATTGTTAATTGATATAATTCGGAAGAAATCGACAGACCCCCTTCCTCCCATTAATGCACACCTCCCGAGCAGAAGAAATTGGCTCAATAATACTTAATTCTGGTATTGATACCATACTCTGTTTTGAACTAGCCCTGCATAAGAGGTAAAATACCAAAGGAATAATACCAAAAACTAATATGCACAATACTTAAGCCATAACAAGCTCAGTTATTAAATTGAATTTCAATACCAAATGCATAACCAATTATTATTCGTTTGGTATTGAAATACCTAAGCATGGTATGCCTCAAGTATTCTGCATATAAGTTTTTGGTATTATTTTTTGGTATTTTACCTCTAATGGCTAAATCATACCAAATTCAGTTATCGAGGTCGTCGCTCCTGCTCGGGCTATTACACCCAGTTCTTTTTTTACACGGGTGGGTTTTAGTCGATTAAGACCTTTAGCGTTAATGAAACTATGAGTTAACCTCATGAAAAAAATTACAACAATCAAAGAAAATTCAGGTAGTATTTAAAAAGCTGTGAAAGATCATGTTAACCGGGAAATTAAAGAATACCTACCGTGTTAAAAAAATGGGTGTAGACCTAAAATCCACACGACCGTTAGTCAATTGAAAGCGAAATCAGACTACAACGAAATGTTTATTATCAGATTCCTGATGGTGCAAACAACAGCAATACGATTCAATCGATCAACATGAAGATCTTCGATGTCCCCACTAGTTTTATAAGTTGAAATAGCCCCACGGGAGTTCGTTACACCATTGCAGACACACTACAGAATTCGATCGACATCTTCATTCATTTATTTGGTTTTCATCTAGACAGATAACACTGAGTCAACAATTTGACGCCACAATGCACGGTTCGAGGCCGCATCTCTCCATCCTCGAATGCGCCCTAAGCTCGCCAAGTCGTTTTGCACCTGGTCTGCCCACCTGGCTCGCTGCGCTCCACGCCGTCTCGTACCTGCCTAATCGGGAGGAAAACACCATCTTTGCAGGGTTGTTGTCCGGCATTCTTGCAACATGCCCTGCCCATCGTACCCTTCCGGCTTTATTTACCTTCTGGATACTGGGTTCGCCGTAGAGCTGGGCGAGCTCATGGTTCATTCTTCGCCGCCACACACCGTCTTCTTGCACACCGCCAAAGATGGTCGTAAGCACCCGTCCCTCGAATACTCCGAGTGCTTGCAAGTCCTCCTCGAGCATTGTCCATGTTTCATGTCCGAAGAGGACAACCGGTCTTATTAGCGTCTTGTACATGACACATTTGGTGCGGTGGCGAATCTCTTTTAATCGCAGTTTCTACTGGAGCCCGTAGTAGGCCTGACTTCCACAGATGATGCGCCTTCGAATTTCACGACTGACATTGTTATCAGCCGTTAGCAAGGATCCGAGGTAGACGAATTCCTCGACCACCTCGAAGGTATTCCCGTCTATCATAACACTGCTTCCCAGGCGGGCCTGGTCGCGCTCGGTTCCGCCCACAAGCATGTACTTTGTCTTTGACGCATTCACCACCAATCCAACTTATGTTGCTTCACGTTTCAGGCGGGTGTACAGTTCTGCCACCTTTGCAAATGTTTTGCCGACAATTTCCATGTCATCCGCGAAACAAATAAATTGACTGGATCTGTTGAAAATCGTACCCCAGCTGTTACACCCAGCTCTCCGCATGACACCTTCTAGCGCAATGTTGAACAACAGGCACGAAAGTCCATCACCTTGTCTTAGTCCCCGGCGCGATTCGAACGAACTGGAGTGTTCGCCCGAAATCGTCACACAGTTTTGCACACCATCCACCGTTGCTTTGATCAGTCTGGTAAGCTTCCCAGGGAAGCTGTTCTCGTCCATAATTTTCCACAGCTCTACGCGGTCTATACTGTCGTATGCCGCCTTGAAATCAACGAACAGATGATGCGTTGGGACCTGGTATTCACGGCATTTTTGAAAGATTTGCCGTACAGTAAAGATCTGGTCCGTTGTCTATAACGGGTCGGCCAGTCGCGTTTCCGGTTTAAAATTGGGCGGCTTATGCGCCACTCCTGGAAGGAGACCGCCCAACAAGTTTTCGTTGCCCGGCTTGAGACCTTCTTAGGGGAAGGGTCACTTTTCTTAAAGAGAAAGCTGACTGGCTAACCTAAATGCGTCCGTCGTACTTCTCGTTTCCGAGCGGACACAACTAATCCCAAGAGATTTCCTGAATAAATTCCTCCGATTTCCGGCCCGGAAACAAAGTCATTCAGGCGGGGGTTTTCCTCATCGGACCAACCCAAAAAGTTCCTGTTTCACCCCGTCCAAGATTGGAAACCGGTCAAAAGTCAAATCGGGTGACTACCCAGTAAATACAACAACAACAAAGAACTAAACTCGACCACGAAGCGACATAAAATCTTTAAAGGACATCAACTAAATACATTCAAACTGCACGCATTGTCATTTGAACCAGTCTAACGCTTTAACTTTAGATATTTATTTCGGCTCTGATTCATCCCATACATGAAGCTCCCAATCAAGACTACATGGATTTTGATGCACTTTCTTTATTCCTTGCATTTGCCTAGGCCTAGCATTCCCTCTGGTTTCCCTCTAACTCGCTTTATAGTGTGCGTGCAATTCCCTAATCTTTACTCTCTACGTGCGTACACTCTCTTTACACCTCTTCTTCGCTATTTCTCTTCGCCAGCGGTATCTCCGGCATCTGCTTACTCCGACAAACTTCTCCGGTAATCTCTCACTCTCACCTTCTCACATGCGATGAGCTTCACACGGAGCCGTCCTCAATGGGCTACTGACGACTCACGAAAACAAATTGTTGTGCCTCTAACTGAGTCACATGGCCATGGACGACACAAACAATTATGCATGCATTTTACTCACTCTGTACTAGCTAGTCATTTGAGGAGGACCTACGGATGGGCCGGAGCTGCTTTAAGCACTACTCCGGGCCGGAACTCACGCCGACGGACGGCTAATTGCGTCGATGTTGCTGGTCTCTCACTCCCTCATACGGTGCGCGGGCTTACGCGTGGGCGCGGTACAAGCGCCGATGGTCCTCCTGGCGCGCAAAGCAAAGTGGATGCGCCGTCGGTACTTTGCTTGACGATGACGACGACAACGGCGATTTGCTGCTATGCCGTAGGAGGACGATGAAACGATGGAAATAGATGGTGTTTTCGGTGGTTGATTACGGTGATTTGCGGTGGTTGGCTTCGCCTGCCAAAGGTGCGCAATAGACGGTTCGCAACCTTCTCCGGCCAAGTGTACCCCGGGAACCTTTGTAGCCGTTGCGTGGGGTCAAAAACGGTCGTAATAATAGGGGGTAGTGTGTCGGCTTCACCAATGCTGCCACGGACCTCTTCTAACACGGATCTGCACTTGCACAATTTTCTCACAAGATAGACGATACTGAGCTTTACTAACTTATGATCTTAAAAAACACACTACGGCACGGATCAAAAGTGACCGCTTTTGCCTCTTCCACGGAACGGAACAAAGTGAACGATTCTGATTTGGAAAATTCCTCAGATACCGCGGAATTTTAGACATTGTCTCCAGAGTTCGCGAAATTCAACGAAGTTGAAATTTGCGAACCCGAGCATCAAAAGAATTTATCCACGAAATCCCCCAAAATCGTGCATCTCATTCCCACAGACGATTCAAATTAGCCAGTAAGCTTGCTCGCTAAGAATCGTGCCAAGCGTGGAATGCCGGACAAGCCAAAGGTCAACGCAACTTCAAAAGACCGGCTTGCGGGTCGTTGGCCGCAAGCCACGCGCTACTTTTGGCGTCATGATGCGCTATATGCTGGCTAAACCCCATGTGTTTCCTTGGTAGCTGACTGTAGGGAACTCATAATACTCAATTCTTAGCGTAGGTAACTCAATGGCGTACTTCTTCTAGACTATTCTTGCGGTGATCCAAGACAAAGATTTATTTCAAAAGACGCAACTGGACATGCAAAGTTTTATAATTTAAATAAATAACAAAATAAATATATTTACAGAGATAAACTGAAAATTTAAATAAATAAATAAATATGGCGTACTTGCTACATGTCGAGCGGCCGTCAACGAAGCCGGCTTGATAACTTCGCACGAACTCATTTACTAATAGTGACAGGCGACGGAAGATGATCTGGGATATCACTTTGTAGGCGGCATTAAGGATGGTGATCGCTCGAAAGTTTTTACACTCCAGCTTGTCGCCTTTCTTGTAGATGGGGCATATAACCCCTTCCTTCCACTCCTCCGGTAGCTGTTCGGTTTCCCAGATTCTGACTATCAGTTTGTGCAGACAAGTGGCTAGCTTTTCCGGGGCCATCTTGATGAGCTCAGCTCCGATACCATCCTTACCAGCTGCTTTATTGGTCTTTAGCTGTTGGATGGCATCCTTAACTTCCCTCAAGGTGGCGGCTGGTTGGCTTGCATCGTCCGCTGAACTGACGTAGTCATCTCCTTCGCTGCCTTGACTTTCACTGCCTGTACTCTCAGCGCCATTCAAGTGTTCCTCGTAGTGCTGCTTCCACCTTTCGATCACCACACGTTCGTCCGTCAAGATGCTCCCATACTTATCCCGGCACATTTCGGCTCGCAGCACGAAGCCTTTGCGAGATGCGTTGAGCTTCTGGTAGAACTTGCGTGTTTCTTGAGCTCGGCCCAGCTGTTCCATCTCCTCGTACTTCGCTTCTTCCAGGCGGTGTTTCTTCTCCTGAAAAAGGCGAGTCTGCTGTCTCCGCTTCCGTCTATAACGTTCCACGTTCTGCCGGGTACCTTGCTGCAGCGCGACCGCCCGCGCTGCGTCCTTCTCCTCCAGAATCTGTATGCACTCTTCGTCGAACCAATCGTTCCGTCGACTTCGTTGATATGCTGCGCATATGCAGTGGTGACATCAGGTTGCTTTTGTCGCTCTAGTTCGTACCGCGGCGGTCGTCGGTACCGAACATTGTTGATGACGGATAGTTTTGGGCGCAGTTTCACCATCACCAGATAGTGGTCAGAGTCGATGTTAGCGCCACGATATGTTCTAACGTCGATAATGTCGGAGAAGTGCCGTCCACCAATCAGAACGTGGTCGATTTGTGTTTCTGTCTGCAGTGGTGATCTCCAGGTGTACCGATACGGAAGGCTGTGTTGAAAGTAGGTGCTGCGAATGGCCATATTCTTGGAGGCAGTCGTAGGCCGTTTTCGTTCGTCAGCCGGTGTGCGCTGAACTTCCCAATAGTCGGTCTAAACTCCTCCTCTTGGCCAACCTGAGCGTTCAAATCTCCTATGATGATTTTGACGTCGTGGCTTGGGCAGCTGTCGTACTCACGTTCCAGCTGCGCGTAGAATGCGTCCTTATCATCATCAGTGCTTCCGGAGTGTGGGCTATGGACGTTGATTATGCTGAAGTTGAAGAACCGGCCTTTGATCCTCAACCTGCACATTCTTTCATTGATCGGCCACCACCCGATCACGCGCCTTTGCATATCGCCCATCACTATGAAAGCTGTTCCCAGCTCATGTGTGTTGCCGCATCTCTGGTAGATGGTATGATTACCTCTAAACGTTCGCACCATTGATCCCTTCCAACAAACCTCCTGCAGCGCTACGATGCCGAATCCACCCGATGAAGTTGAGAGATTTGCAGTTCCACGAACCGAGCTTTCAATCGCTAGGCCTTTTCCGTCGCTGTGGTCTTCACCGATTGTTCCGGTCCGTACTCTCTTGTTGATTGTTCGTTGCGTGAGTTTTTTTCGGCTGGCTTGCAGGGCCTGACACCAAAACCCCTAAATTTCCGGAGGACCATTCCTCCTTATTTCCGGTGGACCATGGTGCACAGTTTCACTTAGAGTCCCTCGCTGGCACTCGGACAATGATCAGCCGCCCCTAACATGGAGAACAGACACTGTTGTGAGCCGATCCTGACATGGAGAACAGACGTTCAGTAAGATTTGCACCTCCGTAGAGGAGCAAACCCCCCCCCCCCTTCCCTGTTAGCATACGGCCATAGTTCCCACTGGGATTGGCTACCCGATCTTCCCTAAGGTTGCTCGTACCCCGGCCAGCACCGCGGGGAGGTAGGGATAGGAGTTGCTGGGTAAGAGGCTAAGGACCGCAAGATGGGGTCTATTTTATTCCTTCAGGTACGCGGAGTACCAATGGTACGCTTTACACAGCATTTGCCGTGCCATTATGGGATTGATAAAATACTAATTAAGAGCTATGAAACGTCTTTAGTTAAGGTGGGGCGTATTGCCCAGGCACTTTTTGAAATCAATTTTTTTACGACTTTTCAAAAAAGCTTTATTACGTGTTATCTGTAATATTTATATATGTCTACTCACAGGCAATGTATTTGTGACTTCCTGGACTACCAAATAATACAAAGTTTGCATAAATTGCGTTGAAAAGTAAAAAGTTATCAATGAGTTGCCTTAGGGGAGGGGGGGTGTATGCATATTATACCGTCTTACCCTACCCCTGTTTGGATATTTATGTCTTTATGCTTGAATTGTTACCCATCATGTTGTTTTCAGCACCTTCTATGAGCAAGTTGGAATGGGACAGGGATGTACGCTTGGCTGTGCTGTGACATGCCATGATTGATATGAGCGCACTTATGGACTGCGAACAAATTACGTAACGCTGTAGAAGAGGGATAGAAATTAGCCATTGTCTAATTTCTAATTTTGTATAAATTGTCCTTCGTTCGGTTACGTATTGCTGATTTGGTTAGTTTGGATTGGTTGGATTGGTTTGGATTGGATTTGGATTGGTTTGGATTGGTTTGGATTGGTTTGGATTGGTTGGTTTGGATTGGTTTGGTTGGTTTGGATTGGTTTGGATTGGTTGGTTGGTTTGGATTGGTTTGGTTGGTTTGGTTGGTTGGTTGGATTGGTTTGGTTGGTTTGGTTGGTTTGGTGGTGATTGGTTTGGTTGATTGGTTGGTTGGTTTGGATTGGTTTGGATTGGTTTGGTTGGTTTGGATTGGTTTGATTGGTTTGGTGATTGGTTTGGATTGGTTGGTTGGTTGGTTGGTTTGGTTGGTTTGGTTGGTTTGGTTGGTTTGGATTGGTTTGGATTGGTTTGGATTGGTTTGGTTGGTTTGGATTGGTTTGGATTGGTTTGGATTGGTTTGGTTGGTTATTGGTTTGGTTGGTTTGGTTGGTTTGGATTGGTTTGGTGGTTTGGTTGGTTGGTTGGTTTGGATTGGTTTGGTTGGTTTGGATTGGTTTGGATTGGTTTGGTTGGATTGGTTTGGTTGGTTTGGTTGGTTTGGTTGGTTTGGTTTGTTTGGATTGGTTTGGATTGGTTTTGTTGTGATTGGTTTGGTTGGTGTTTGGATTGGTTTGGATTGGTTTGGATTGGGTTTTGGATTGGTTGGATTGATTTGGATTGGTTGGATTGGTTTGGATTGGGATTTGGTTGGTTTGGTTGGTTTGGTTGGTTTGGATTGGTTTGGTTGGATTGGTTGGATTGGTTTGGATTGGTTTGGTTGGTTTGGATTGGTTGGTTGGATTGGTTTGGTTTGGTTGGTTGGTTGGTTTGGATTGGTTGGTTTTGGATTGGTTTGGATTGGTTTGGATGGTTTGGGTTGGTTTGGATTGGTTTGGATTGGTTTGGTTGGTTTGGGATTGGTTTGGATTGGTTTGGATTGGTTTGGTTGGTTGATTGGTTGATTTGGGTTGGTTTGGATTGGTTTGGTATTGGTTTGGATTGGTTTGGATTGGTTTGGATTGGTTTGGATTGGTTTGGTTGGTTTGGTTGGTTGGTGTTTGGATTGGTTTGGATTGGTTTGGTTGGTTTGGATTGGTTTGGTTGGTTGATTGGTTGGTTATTGGTTGGATTGGTTGGTTGGTTGGTTGGTTGGTTGGTTTGGATTGGTTGGTTGGTTTGGATTGGTTGGATTGGTTGGATTGGTTTGGATTGGTTTGGATTGGTTTGGTTGGTTTGGTTGGTTTGGATTGGTTTGGTTGGTTTGGATTGGTTTGGTTGTATTGGTTTGGATTGGTTTGGTTGGTTTGGTTGGTTTGGTTGATTGGTTTGGATTGGTTTGGATTGGTTTGGTTGGTATTGGTTTGGATTGGTTTGGATTGGTTTGGTTGGTTGGATTGGTTTGGATTGGTTTGGTTGGATTGGTTGGATTGGTTTGGTTGGTTTGGTTGGTTTGGATTGGTTTGGTTGGTTTGGATTGGTTTGGTTGGTTGGTTGGTTTGGATTGGTTTGGTTGGTTTGATTGTGGATTGGTTGGATTGGTTTGGATTGGTTTGGTTTGGTTTGGTTGGTTTGGTTGGTTTGGATTGGATTTGGTGGATTGGTTTGGATTGGTTTGGATTGGTTTGGATTGGTTTGGATTGGTTGGATTGGTTTGGATTGGTTTGGTTGGTTTGGATTGGTTTGGATTGGTTGGATTGGTTTGGTTGGTTTGGTTGGTTTGGATTGGTTTGGTTGGATTTGGATTGGTTTGGATTGGTTTGGATTGGTTTGGGGTTGGATTTGGTTTGGGTTTGGTTTGGGATTGGTTGGATTGGTTGGATTGGTTTGGATTGGTTTGGTTGGTTTGGTTGGTTTGGTTGGTTTGGATTGGATTTGGATTGGATTTGGATTGGATTTGGATTGGATTTGGATTATAACTTTTAATTTGGTTTAAAAATTTGATTTGCCTTTCAGTCTGTTTTATTTTTCTGCTTAAAAAAAGACAGAATCACCGTCTTAGACCTGAGGTCGCACAGACTGACTCTTCATCTAGATGACGGACGGACATTTCAACACCCAGTAGACCAGTGTAGAACTTTTCGCTTTACGAAAGTTTTCTCTCCTCGAGCGGAATCGAACCCGCTCTCCAGCACATGCGTCTAGACGATTGACGTCACAGCCGCACAGGCCACAAGAACCCTCAACGTGACTAATGACAACTAAAACTTCATCAGCAAACATTGATTTGGGTAATCTTGAAAATGTCTGCATATAAAAGAATAGAGAAGAGAAATGATGTAGTGATAACGATTGGCTATATGATTATTGACAAAATAACTTCTACTTTGTGTCAAAGAAATATATCATACAAGTAACTAGGTCTATTGCCTGTGAGCTGTGAGTGTGAGTGAGTGTCATTGAAAAATGTATACACAACCACATATACATACATTAGGGTGGCTCAAATTAGTATGGGAAAAACTTTTATCAATTTTTTTGATGGGCCGCCTTCTTATTTCAGCCCTTTGATGCCCTGATGCTCTGGACAAAATTTCAAGATCGTCAACGTTTGGGCGTCTAAACTCGTTGGAAGTTTATATGCAAAATGTATGCAGAAACATCCAAAACAGTGAATTGCATTGGACGGCGCAACTTACGATGCAGAACTACGATACTCATTAAGATCTTGAGGAATTTAATACAGAATGTTATGAGAAAACCCAGAGAAGATTAGAGTTTGCCCGGCTAAGTTATTAGCATTTCTCTGAAGTGGGGTTTGAGCAAATTTCGTTTCTTTACCTTTGAAAAGAAATAAATTCACCCTCTCTCAGTAAAATGCTAATATGCTTGTAAACTCTAATCATTCATATTCAGAAACTGAATGAGTATCATGATTTGATCGTGTCAACTGCAAATCAGGTACTTTTGATATAAACTTCCACGAGCACCGACAGCAGAAATTGTCCAAATCAGGAAACCAATGAGAGGGCGGCCCATCAATGAAAAAAGTTTTTGAGCCACCCTAACATCTACACATACAGACATCACCTCAATTCGACGAGCTGAGTCGATTGGAATATGAAATTCGCCCTCCTATCAAAATTTTGTTGTTGGAGCAATTTATAGCCTTTACGTACACTTAGTGTGAGAAAGAGCAAAAATGAGTATAAAAGAGAGAAACATATGAACATGATGAGCTCGCGTCGAGCTTGAGGCTGAGCGACTTGAAATGAGCTTGAGTAGGTTTCTATTGACGAAATTTCATTGGAACCCGTGGATTCCTTCTATTAGAATCAGAATTGTATTTAGATTCTTCCGGCTGAACGTATACGACATATAATTCCACTGGTGTTGTGTTAACGTCCTGTCCGTTTTCTAATGCTAGGCGTTTTTTTTATAATTGAATCATTTGTTTGAGAAACTACACATATCCATTTTACACAATTTCGAGAAAACAACAAAAAACTGTTTTTAAACAATTTTTTTTCGATTTCTTCGATACAGATCAATAGTTTTTGGCAAAACTCAACATCAACACTAATTCTTAGCTCTGGAACTCTACAATTTGGTTTGTTTAATGTACCATCCTACGCTATGATATCCATTGCAAAACAAATGAAACACGTTTGTTAATTAAAACAGATTCGTTTTTCTTTTGTTTTGAATGGAAAACAATTCCCAGTAAACAACTGAGATGGAAAAATCTGTGAATTCATTCAATTCGATTGTATCGAAAACCCTGGTATGAGCATCCAACCGTTGGAGTTTTTGAGAAGGCATTCCAAAACTAATTAACACTGAGCACAACGTATGTAACTGGTCACATGGGGAAAATTTCCTCCGGAATTCGCTATGAACTACGAACCTCAAAAATCCGCAGGCGCTTGGAGAAAAGCTGGCCTTTAGTGTTCCGGCACAAAGCCGTATGTAGCGCTAACTCTGGAAAAAAGGCCACCACTGTGTTTCCCTGGCAGTGCATTCCCGTGAAGGATTGTGAAAGAAACCTCAAAGGCCTAAACCCTCCATCGCAAGGCGGAATAGATAAAACGCAGCCCAGCCATGGCGTTATTGTTGCAGGCATAAAAAGCACAAGCGCTGAATTCACTGTTCGCTCACCGACGATAAGTAGCTTTACTTTTGATTGTTTGAACTTCTGGTTGCTCTTTCCGTAGTTGCAGGCCTGTTTGATCTCTTCAGTAATGGTTCGTAAAGAATTG
This sequence comes from Armigeres subalbatus, assembly GCF_024139115.2. Taxonomy (NCBI): domain Eukaryota; kingdom Metazoa; phylum Arthropoda; class Insecta; order Diptera; family Culicidae; genus Armigeres; species Armigeres subalbatus. Next base: position 266,032,221 of record NC_085141.1, on the reverse strand, counting down.
TCAGCGGAAAACGAGAATTTGCTGCTGCCCCAGTGCACGAAGAACAACTTCCATATCACAACATTTTCAAACTCACCTGGACAATGCATGTGGGGAACTTCGAAATAAAGCTTGGAAAATCCTTCGGGTCTATGGTTGACTGAACATATTTTGGACCGGTACCAGTTTATGCAGTCCTTTCATACGCGACCTAAATTGTGTTTTAGAGTGCCTTTTATGGCAACGAGATCAATACAGTATTGATCCGATTTTGTATACCCCAATTTTCTCACGCATTCTACCCGTTTTATCACGACGATTGTATCATGTTTTCGACTCGATTTTGTCAGCCCAAAAGAATTTAAAAATGTTAGTTGTTGTTTTTATTTTTATAAAAAAAAATCCGCGAGCAGCAATGATTTTCATGAAACAAATATGTCCGTCCGTCGTTTATTATTTCTTAGTACCTGTATAAGAATTTTGTAAGGCTTTTCGAAAAAATTACGTTAAGAAAATTATTTTGAGCTTTTTAGTGGAATGCTTCACTTGTCATAAGACTAGTTTGACAATCATTTAATTCCACTACTGATTGTCCTTGACAGATGCGTATTTCGACTCAACAGTAGGGTCGTTATCAGTGTCTCGTACTTGACTCGAGTCAAGTACGAGACACTAATTTGTTGCTAGTCCAAACAATTAAATGTGGAATTAAATGGATTATCTTACTGTTTAAAAATAGATCCTTTCACGTTTTTGATTTTTCAAGGCATAAACCGATACATATTTTAGAAACAAATTTAAAATCGAAATAAAAATTTTTCGATTCTGTCGCATTTGCTATTTGATTACCCAAAGATTAACCAGGGTTTTTTCTTTAGTAGCGAGATTTTCAGCCCTAGGCTGGCTCGTCTCGTCCCAGGGGTGATCTCGGGATTCTACTGTACATTAAATAATTCAAACGCAACAAATAATTAACATTGTGAGCATTTAAAATTACACGAAACATTTCCAATGTACTAATAGCCTATTAAAACTACTATTTTGAACTTAATCATTTACCGTCATTGTGTCTGCATACAGTTCGGTCTAAGAAAATCGTAGTAACTATGGCAAAAGCAGTATCAGACTACAGTGCGATTGCAGTTCAAGGACCATTATGATTGTTGAACAACTAGAATGACAAACTTCAAATGTAAACATTGCTTGTTGAGCTGGGAAAGTGGAACTTAAGTAACTAATATACTGAACATCATCTCCCAATCCGCATCGATTTTGCTGCTGAGAATGCCTCTCTGGTTCTATCGAAGTTGGACGAATGGTTCCAAGAGCGTCGAAAATCATTCTAAGTACTGCCTTAATCCTTTAGATTCATAGTAGGAGAACTTTTTACGGATTGCTTAGCCCTGGCCTTTGTTCTGCTACAGTCTCTTTGAGTTGGTATTTTACCGATGAACCGGATAAATCACCCATAGAGGCATCTTCTTCCAACCGATCGTCAGGTGTGGTCGTTGTCTCTGCTTTAACGATCGCATCACGAATGATCAAATTAGCTCCGGATTTTTTGAAGAAAATGCTAAAATCGTGTCTGATCAATTGCTTTAAGGCAGGATAATTCAAAAAAGCAAAAAGATAGGGTGTATTCTGATTGTCCTTCTTGGATTCATTTTTAAGTTCGACGATCGAACAAGTTGGCCCCAATTTCTGTGGCTTGATTTCGAAATTGCCATGTTCTTTC